>NW_017962661.1:0-757 GCF_001601855.1 Plasmodium reichenowi | reverse complement strand
ATAAAGAAGAAATTATCTAAGAATATTAAAATAATACAAAAATAACGAGACAACTCCTCAAATATTTTATTTGTTATTTTAGAAAGAAGATACAACAACAAAAGATTATATTTATATATAAAATTATTTACATTAATATTTTTATATTTTTTAATAAATATTCTTAAATTAAAACAACAAATGTATATATAAAAAAACTTATTTTTTTTTTATATATTTAAAAAATATATTATATTTTTAAAATATGCTATTTTATATATTTTGTTTTGTTTTCTTTAAATTTATTATCGTTTCTTAATTTTTGTTTCATTCTTTAATTTTTAATGCAGAATATATTTTTTATTAGAATAAATCTAAATATTATAAACAGAACAACCTTATTTTTAAATGATATTATTATAAGATGATTGTTTTTTTATATTATATATAAAAAATATTCAATAATCTTTAATAAAAATTATAAAAAATACATGAATGCATTTATATTTAATTATATAATAATAAACTATACATAGAAATATAAATAAAAGATATTTTTATTATTTTATATAATACATTATAATTAATTTAAAAATAATATTTTATATATAATATATATATATAATTCATTTAACATTTTATTCTGTTGTAAGATTAGAACAAAAGTGTTCAGATATAATATAATTATATGTATTTATTTTTATATGTTTTAAAAGTATATTATTATACCATGCATGTTTTTTTAGAAATATTTCATAATATATATTTAATATATATA
>NW_017962660.1:0-300 GCF_001601855.1 Plasmodium reichenowi | reverse complement strand
AAAAAAAAAAAAAAAAAAAAAAAAAAAAATTTATTTTTGTATACATTTTATAAAAAATTTTAAAAATATATTTTTTAAGGTTTTTTTATAAAGTTTTCTTCTTTTAAATAAATAAAATTATAATAAAATATATATATATTATATTTATAATTTAATTTAATTTTTTTTTTTAGTATAAATATTAAAATTGTAATTTTTTCTGTGTAAGGAAGAAATATTTTTATAATATTTCTTTAATTTTTTTATATGTAATTTTTTTTTTATTATCAATTATTTTGAAATATATTTTATTTAATATAT
>NW_017962659.1:0-1250 GCF_001601855.1 Plasmodium reichenowi | reverse complement strand
AAATTTACATGTAAAAAAAAAAAATAAAAAAAAAAGTAAATATATATATATATATATATATATATTTTAAATATTTCCAATTATGAATTTAAAAAAAAAAAAAATAATAAAACAAAAATAAATTAAAAATTATGCTTATACACATATATATGTCATAAAATATTTTATATCTTCTTTTTTTTTTTTTTGTCAAATATAATTTACGATGAATATTTTATATAATTTATTGACCTTTTTTTTTTTTTTTTCTTTTCAAATATATTTAAAATAACATTATCTTATTTTTAATTATACTTTTTTTCTTCTTTTTCAAATATGATTATATATATATAAATATTTATATGTATTAATTTATATATTTATAAATAGCTTCAACATTTTCTTTTTTCTTTCTTCTACTAAAAATTCAAGGAAAGAAATACAGAAATACGAAAAAAAAGGAAAAAAAAGAAAAAAAAAGAAAAAAAAAGAAAAAAAAAGAAGAAGCAAAATGATAATATTAAATTTATATATATTTAACATATATTATGTTATATTATACAAAATAAAATGAACATTTATGTTACTATATTATATATATATATATATATATATTTTTATATTAATATAATATAATATACTTAAAGGAAATAATACTTAAAATAAATATATTATAAAAATACTTTTTTCCTTTTAAATATTTCTTTCTTCTTTTTTATATATTTCGGTTATTATTATCTATGGATGATGGATCATGAAAAAGTATGTATATCTCATGATATTTATATATATAATATAATTTTTTATATTTAATAAGAAAAAAAAAAAAAATAAATAATAATATAATAGAGAAATGAAAATTTTGCACTATATCACTTTTTCGTCAATTTAATTAATAATTATTATTTTATTATTTCTATGTTCATTTGGGGAGATTATATTTTATATTATATAAATAAATATTGTTTTTAATTTTTAAGTATATATAATAATATATTAATATATATAATAATATATAATATATAAATAAATGAAAAAAGCAAATGAGCATTAAAAATATATATTATAATAATATTATATATTTTTTTATATATATAATGCGTAAATTTATATTTATTAAGAGTCAATGATTTTTTATAGTAATAATAAAAATTATATAATATATTTATTAACTAATTTTTAAAAATAACATTCTTATAAAACCTTTTTAATTTAAGATTAATTTATTTTAAGTTTCTTTTTTTTTTTTTTTTTTTTCCCTTATTATTATA
>NW_017962658.1:0-300 GCF_001601855.1 Plasmodium reichenowi | reverse complement strand
ATATATATTCTATAATTTTTCTATTTATTTGTATTATTAACATTACTTTTTTTATTTATTTATTTATTTGGTTAATACTTTTTTTGGTACCTTTTTTTTTTTTTTTTTTTAAAAACATCATAACAAAATACTTCATATTTTGTCATGAAAAATATATATATATTTATATATATATTTGAAACGTTTCCATTTAGTGAAAACATAAAATTAATTAAATTATATATTCAAGGAATAGTGCATAATAATAAGTATTATAATTTTCCTGAAAAAGACCACAAAAAAAAAATACGGTTAAAATAC
>NW_017962657.1:0-1698 GCF_001601855.1 Plasmodium reichenowi | reverse complement strand
TGCTATAAAAATAATCATCATTATACAATTGTGCAAATGTTTATAGTTTTTTTTCTTACTTGTTTGCTTCTGTTCATATAGAAATTTAATTTAATTACACGTTTATTATATATATATATATATATATATATATATGGATATTTATATGGATACATGAACAACACTTTTACTTTTTCATTTTATACACCTATACATTGTGATATATATCTTTAAAAAATAAAAACATAAAATAAATAACTTAACATAATAAAATATAAAAAGGATTAAGATTATGAAGAAGGAAAATAAAATAATAAGAATACATAGTAACATGTTTTATTTGTCCTTTGTATTATTTACTTACTTTCTTTCTTTCTTATTTTAATATATTATATTTTTCGACATCTTATATAAAATACATACATGTCATAACTTCAACACAATGTATATGTAAATAATATATCCCATAAAAATACATAATATATATATATATATATATATATATGATAACACATTATTATAAATCAATTTACATTTTTTTTTTAACTATAATATAATTAATATCCTTTAGTGCCATTAAATATATATATATATATACATATATTTATATTTATGTTTATATTTATATGTTATGAATTAAAGCAGTCATAAAAAAAAAAAAAAAAAGTGCAACACAAAAAATTACACACAAAAAAAATATATTATTATTATTATATATATATATAATATATTTTTTTATAAACATATGTAAAAATATGTGAAAATATGTGAAAATATGTGAAAATATGTAAAAATATGTTAAAATATTATGAACATGTAAGGTTAAAAAAAACATACATATATTTAAAATTATAGATTAAAAAATTATGAACAAGTAAGGAAAAAATAAAATGACGTATAAAATATAAAAAATACTAAACAAATAAATAAATAATAAAAAAAATAAATAAAATTTTAAGCAGGAAAATATACGCACCTTCTGTAAAATTTTAACTTGTCCACCCAAGAAAAAAAAAAAAAAAAAAAAAAATTATTTTTATGACTATATACAGAAAATATGAAAATCAGAAAAATATAAAAATAAAATAGAAATTTTAAAGTATGTATATAAAATTCTATGCCATATTTTAGGTATTCAAAAAGAAAAACATAAAATATATCTAAAGTTATGTGTACTTTTGTAAATATTTATATTCATTATAACATTTAATAAAATTCTAGTGCAAAAAGGAAAAAACAAAAAATAAAATAATATAACATAATATAATATAATCAAAAGGAAAATTACATATTAATAAATATATATAATAAATAATTTTTTTTTTTTTTGTTTTTTTTTTTTTTGCATATAATACGTATATAAATATATTTATATATAAAAATACATTATATATGTATGTTATTATGTATTTTTTATATTATATAAATAATACATATATATTTTATATATATATATACATATATATATTATTATTTTTAACAAAATTTATTATGAAAGTATAATAGCACATGTATAGTATTTTATTATATATATATTTATATATATGTGTTTACACACAATAATGAATTAAAAAAAAAAAAAAAAAAGGAAAAGAAAGAATAATTTATTGATTGAATGATTGATTGATAATAATAGCTATAAAATTTGAATTAAATAAAAATATATATATATATATATATTATATAATTTGTTCAAAAAAAACAAAAAGGAAAAAAAAA
>NW_017962656.1:0-300 GCF_001601855.1 Plasmodium reichenowi | reverse complement strand
TATTTTTGTGCATATATGTTTTTAATATATTTTAAATATTTTACCTTAAAATTTAATAATAAGGTTATTAAAATATACATATATATGTATAATATATGTATAATATAATATAATAAATTATAAATGGTATTATATATGTTTGTGTATATTATACAAATATTATTTGTGCAAGAATAATTTATAATATAAAACATTTTTTTTATATAAAATATATTTTTTACTCAATTTTTTCCTTAATTAATTAGGTATATTTATTATATATATAGTCGAAGTATAAACAATTTGCTTATTTTCAATTTC
>NW_017962655.1:0-915 GCF_001601855.1 Plasmodium reichenowi | reverse complement strand
TATATATATATATATATATATTTTGTATGTATATCTTTTTAAATTATGAACTTATAGAATATCATGTATGATATATAGTAAAATATTATTAATATATATATATATATATTTATTTATTTATTTAATTTTTCTTTGTGTATAGATTTATATTATGCATTTCTTATATTTCTATTTAAAAAAAAATATATATGTATATAAAGATATATAGTAAAAAAATATAAATTATTTCTTTTATTTTATTGTCTATATAATATTAGTTTATAAAATATGAAAAATAAAAATATATATATATAAATATATATATATTATAACAAAATAATAAAGAATGTGTACTAGTATTATTATTAAAAAAAAAAAAAAAAAATGAAATGAAAAAAATAAACAGTATTATTATATTTTTGAAGACTACAAATTTTATATTTGCTTTAACAAATAGGAAATGCCCATTACAAAAACGAGATACATATATATATATATATATATATGTATTTATATTTATTTATTTATGGACTTTTATATTTTTTATTGCCATGTGTTTTTAAATATTTTAAAGAACTTAATGCTGCACACAAAAAAAAGGAAAAATATATAAAATAAATTGTAAAGACAAAAAAAAAAAAAATATAATATAATATAATATAATATAATATAATATAATATAATATAATATAATATAATATAATAAACTGAACATACAAAATAAGATAATATGTATTCATCATATTTTAATTTAAATGTTCATATAAAAATAAAATAAAATGCATAATAAATCTACATATAAAAAAGTTTCTGTAATATATAAGTAAAAAAATAAAATAATGAGAATTTTCTCAGTTCTGTAATTTATTCTTTTTTTTTTTTTTCTCTCTGTCATACGTATTTATACATTATCCATTTTACATATTAAGTTCTCAT
>NW_017962654.1:0-1679 GCF_001601855.1 Plasmodium reichenowi | reverse complement strand
AATAAGAATAAATATATAGTGTAATGTTAGGAAAACATAACTTTACATTAGAGTTCCTATATTTAATATGACCAGCATTATAAATATATAAATTTATATATATATATTTATTTATATTTATTTATTTATTCCTTTATTTCTAACCTTCGTTAGTGTCATATTTTATAAAGGATGAGAAAAATAAAAAAATAAAAAAAAATATAGAACATTAATCATTCTATAAAACCAAAAAAAGAACATCTACATATTATAATGAGAAATATTTTGATTAAATGTATATGCTTTTTTTTTTTTTTTTTTATACAGTAGAAGCGTTATATGTGTTTTTTAATACCTTATTATTTATTTATTATAAATTTAATAAATGAACTATAGAACATTAACTACACATAAAATATATATATATATATATATATATATATATATTTAAACCTGTTTACTTGAAATAATTTTCCTACTTAGGTAACTTGAAAATATTGTGTTATTATAATACAGAATGAGAACTCTTAATAAGTCATATATATATAATACATATATATATATATATATATATTTTTTTTTATGTAGTTTCGACGTTTGAAAGGAAAGTTTAAAGGTGTATAATGTAATTTTTAAAAATAAGAAACAACAAAAAGAAATAAAATAAAATAAGAAACCTTAATGTGTATAAATATTATAAATATATATAATATATATATATATATAATGATCAGGTGTTTTTAATATATATGGGTAAATATATATAATATATTATATATATATATATATATATATATATATATATATATATTTATTTATTTATTTATTTATTTATTTATTCATTTCTTTTTTTTTTTTTCTTTTATGTATACACTGATTAGGTATTTTATATATATGTAATTTTTCCGTTTTCCATGTTTTTAATTATGAACTCATTGTATTATTATAATTACAATAAAAAAATGAAAAATAAATGATTAAAGATTTTTCATTATGTATATATATCTCAGTGCATTGCAAATTAAAAATTTTATAAAATATTCATACATAAAAAACTAAAAAAATAAAAAACTAAAAAAATAAAAAACTAAAAAAAATAAAAAAAATTTGTTTTTTTTTTTTTTAATGCATATATTATATATATATATATATATATGTAATACATGTTACAATGTTCATATATACATAATTTCATATTAGAAAAATATATTTATTAAAATTAAAATTACATATATATATCATATATATCATATATATATATATATATATATATATATATATATATATATATATATAATATGTTAATAAAATATACATATGTAATAAATACACAATTATGTTATAATTCATTATTATGTTGCCCCTTATATCTTTAAATATTTTAAAATATCATTAAAATAATATATATTATATATATATATATATTTTTTAATGATTAATAATGTCATGAACAATAAAGAAAAAAGAAGATAACATATTTTAAATGTCGAGTATATATCAAAAATATAATATAAAAAAAACATTTTTTGTTCTAATATAATATTTGTGTTTATTTTCCACATTTAATTAAATATATGTACAATATATATATATATATATATATATATTTATATGTGAAAGGGGGGGGGAAAAAGAAAATTATTTTTTTTTTTTTTAATATTTTCAAGATATCAAAATATAAATAAACATACGTATTTTTT
>NW_017962653.1:0-1595 GCF_001601855.1 Plasmodium reichenowi | reverse complement strand
AAGTCATATATATATATATATGTATATAGATAGATCTATATATGTATATAATATGTATGATTGTTAGGTATTATATATTTTATTATGATACCATATTATTTATACATACAAACATTTTAATTAAATTTTTAACGTATATATATTAGTTTATATATATATATATATATATATATATACATATACATATACACAACAAAAATAATGAAATGTTATATAGTAAAAAACAGGAATAGGTAAAGAAATATAATATTATCAAATAGATAATCTATATAAATATATATATATAAACATATACATATAAATATACCTAAATACATTATATATATAATAAATTTATAGAAACAATATCTTTTATGTATCATAAATTTATAAGGGATATAAAATATAAATAAAGTATAAATATATATATAGATATATATATATATATATATATGTAACAAATAACATAACATATATTTCTTTCTATTATTATGTATCCAGTATTTCCATATAAAAATAAAAAATAAAATATATTAACATAATTATATTTGGTATCACGATAACTATAATGTTATTTTTTTTTTAATTTTACTTTTTTTCCCCAACCAAATATAATATATATATTATGGGGATATATATATATATATATATATATTTTTTTTTTTTTTTTTTGTTTAATTTTAATTTTTTTGTTTCTTTTTAATTTTTATGCTTTTTTTAATATTTTTATACTTTTATTTTTGTTTATTATTTTTTCTACATAAATATAAAAAGGAATAATATTAACAAGCTTATGATTTTTTTGTGTAATAAAAATAAATAAAAATATATTAATTATATATAAATATAAATTTTTTAAAAAATAAAAAAATAATATAAATAAACAAATTTATTAATAATTATAATTTAATTTTTTAATAAAAATAATAATAAATATATTTATTTAATACGAATTATACACAAAATGATACTTTTTGTTATGGAAATGCAAATTAAAAGACGTACAGAAAAGTATCATACTCATATAAAAAAAAGTAAATTTATTATATATGTAGTCACATGTGTACTTTTTTTTAATTATTTTTTTTTTTTTTTGAGTAGAATAAATATATCTTAATGAAGAGACACTTTTTATTGTACAAGAGGAGGTTACCTTTTCATATTTAATATGGAGAAAAAAAAAAAAAATAAAATAAAGAAATATATTTTATAAACTATAATAAACACAATTATATATATATATATATATTATATACATGATGTCGTAAATTCTTGTTTTGTTTTGTTATTATTTTTTTTATTTTTCTTTTTTAAATCTTGTATTTTATTTTTTTTTTTTTTTTATTTCATATTAAATATAAATAAAAAAAGAATAAATATAATGAAAACAAGGATACATATTTACATCTTAAGGATATATACAAATTAAAAGGATTACAAGAAAAAATAAAATATATTAATTTTTTCTTCTATTTTTTTCATTTTTTATAATATTTTGGGAATAAAGATATGAATATATATAATTCTATATATATTTATTTTTTATTATATCATACGAAATAATTAAAAATATATATGTGTGATATATATTAAAAATATTGATCTGATATATGCAC
>NW_017962651.1:0-1047 GCF_001601855.1 Plasmodium reichenowi | reverse complement strand
AAAAAAAAAAATAATAAATAATAAATAATAAATAATAAATAAATGAATATAATATATAAACTTAATTAAAAAATTAATAGCATATTTCGCATTTATATTATATATATAATATATATATATATATATATATTTAATATATATATATTTTTTTTATATAATACATATAACTTTTAACTATATATATTCAATATTTACCAATAAATATAAAATATGCCCATAATATATATTATGATATTATATATACAATATATATTCTTCTTTTTTTTTTTTCTACCATACATTAATTTTGATTTATGAAAAAAAAAAAAGAAAAAAGAAAAGTGCACACGATTTAAGGCCTATAATTATTATAAATAAAAAAAAAAAATATATATCGCCTTTAATTTTATTATGAATTATAAATATACATTATTTTATGACCAAAAAAAAAAATATATATTTTTTATATATTTCTTAAAAAATAAATACAATATATATATATATATATATATATGTGATGATATTATTTTACCAGTTTACATAGGATTTATATATGAAAACATTATAAGCATTATTTTAAAATTTTTTTTAAATATATTAAATTAAAAAATATATATATTTAATATATATATAATATATATATGTATAATTGATTAAAATAATAAAAGAAAGAAATAAACATTTATTGGATAATTATAATTAGAATTTATATGAGGATATTAAAAAAATATACTATTTTTTTTTTTTTTTTTTTTTAATTTATTCCATGATATATATATTTGTGTATTTATATACAATTAAAAACATATGTTTTTATGAATAAATTAAAAAGAAATATGAAAGAAAATATTTTTAGACTTGCATAAATTTTATATATTATTTATTTATTTATTTAATTTAATTTTTTTTTATGTGTACTTGTTCGTTTTTTTTAAATAAAATATAAATTTAGCATTAACTATTTTATAATTCTTTATATATATATATATATATAGATATATAAGGACATATTATTTTCATATTTTAATTACTCATTTGTATAATATATATATTATATTTATTTATATA
>NW_017962650.1:0-681 GCF_001601855.1 Plasmodium reichenowi | reverse complement strand
ATATAAACAAATAAATAAATATATTATATATATTATATATATAATATATAACCAATCAAACATCCAGAAAATTAAAAATGAACTTTTAATGATTTAATAAACTTTTTTTTTTAATTATTCATATGAACAATTTTTTTTTATTTATTTTTTATACTATAAATAAAAATTAATAATTATTTATGCATATATACATATTTTTTTTTGGCAAAATAAAATAAAAAATATTGAACCATTAGGTAAAAAAAAATATACAAATTTAAAATAATTTTATATATTTAATAAGCAAAAATATATTTCATATGTCTTATATATATATATATATATATATATGACATAGTTTATAAAAAGTATTAACAAATATTTTAATTTAAAAAAAAAACAAATTAAAAAAAAACAAAAAAAACAAAAAAAACAAAAAAAACAAAAAAAACAAAAAAACAAAAAAACAAAGAAAACGATAAAATAATTATAAATTAGAAAAATGCAATATATATATTAATATATATATATATATATATATATATATATATATATATACATACCTTTACCTTATTTTTTATAATAAAATATTTTGTCTTTTAAATTTATAATTAAAATGTGGTTGTGTCATCATAAATACCCTCCGAATACAAATCAGAATTTACTACATTTATTTGTTGATCAACTACGAAAAAAAAAAGA
>NW_017962649.1:0-1553 GCF_001601855.1 Plasmodium reichenowi | reverse complement strand
TAATTAGTAAGATCTATTACCTTTTATTAAATTTTTAGCATATATATGTAATATATATATATATAATATATATATATATATATATATAAGATTGAACGATTTTTTTTTTTTTTAAATAACCTAAATATATAATAAACTTTACATGTTCTTTATTATGTATATAAAATAAATTTATTATAATTTTATATAGTTAATTGTTTTATAATACATAAAATATATATAAAAATATAATGTGTGAAGATATTTAAAATTAAATCTTGGTTGTGTTCTAGAATAAATAAGTTGAAATAGCACACAAAAAAAAAAAAAAAAATTAAAAAAAAAAAATAAAAATAAAAATAAAAATAAAAATCATTTTCTATTAATTAATATACACACATATATATATATATATATATATAATAATATGTGCTTCATTTAATGCTCTTAAAAAATAATAATTATATTATAAACTTGTAATTATATATAAACATACGCAAAATGTTAACCCTCTCAAAATAAAAATAAATTAAAAATTTATATATGTATAAATATTACATGTATTAATGTGAACAAAGAGAATAATTTTTTTAATACAAATGCATATATTTATGAATATATTTATTCACATATGTAAATTATACATTTTTTTTTTTTTTTTTTTTTTCTTTTTTTTTATTGCTTTTTTTTTTAAATCATCTTTTTAAACATATTAATTATAAAATTATACTGAAATTTTTCTAAAGAATAAAAACATTTTTATTAAGAAATTTTACACATAATTTATTTATATATATATTCGAATTTTATTTTATTTTATTTTGTTTTATTTTTTTTTTTTTTTGTGTAAAATTCTGAAAAAAATCAAGAAAAAAAAAAAAATTATATAACTGAATATCTGTTAGGTACCAGTTTTTTCTTTTTCTTTTTTTCTTTTTTATATATAATATCCCCCAGCCCTTTTTTGAAATGCTAATATTTTTATAAGTTATAAAAAAAAAAAAAAAAAATTTAAATATAAAAATATAAAAATACACACAGAAGAATATGAATTTTATTTATACTTTATAATATAATATATATATAGACATATGTATATGTATTAGAGATAATTTTAAATGTTCATATTTATTGATATATAAAAACATATACTTATATTTTTTATTAATTTTTATGCATACATACAAGTATTTAATCTTTTATAAATAGAAGATTATGAATTCTCTTAATTCATTAAGCTTTTATGAAATATATTTTTTTAAAGTTTTAATTTGCACGAATTTTTTCAAAGATAATATTGTCTATACTCAATATATTTTTTTTAAAATATAAAAAGTAAATATATATATATATATATATACATATACATATATTACATATATTTATTTATGCACATATATATACTCTATACACATCTTATAACAAAAGAAAAAAAATTCATAAATCTTAATTTTTATTAGTTTTTGTGTAAGTTAAAATTTTATTTTTTCATATTATATATATTATATATATATATATATATATATATATATATATGTATGCAATTAATAATTGTAAATTCAAATTTCTTTTTC
>NW_017962648.1:0-300 GCF_001601855.1 Plasmodium reichenowi | reverse complement strand
GGAAAATGAAAAAATTAATCATTTTTATATAGATTCCTTTTTTTTTTTTTTTCTCCTTGAATTTCTCATTTGATGAGATATTATAATCATAAACGTTTTAAATATTTTAATAATATATTTATCTATGGTCTATTAAATATGAACTCATAGTCATAATTATATATATATATATATATACATATTTTTTTTTTTTTTATATATATGTATTACTTATATATTGAGTGATCCCGATTATATGACATATGACGTACATATTAATAACATCTATTCTACACATATAAATACTTAAATTTTTTTTTT
>NW_017962647.1:0-1570 GCF_001601855.1 Plasmodium reichenowi | reverse complement strand
TAATTATAAAATATAAAATTAATAATATAAAACAAAATATTTTACAATTATTTTTGTGAAAATTATAGGCATACATGAAAAAAAAAAATACATATATATATATATATATATATATACATATATAATGTATTGTTTTATTTTTCACTGTGTTAATATTTAATTGATTGAATGTTTGTATATTTTTTCTATTAATATGGAAAATAACACGTTTTAAGGATTATTTACTGTTATATATAAGAGAATACAATTATATAATATTATATTATATTAAAATATATAATGAACTTTTTTTCATTACATAAATTTTGTTATAATATTTTTAATTCATAAGCTTACAATAAGGATATACCATTTCCTTTTATATTATAAATAAGATTATAAATTATGGAAACCATTCAATTCATATATTTGAAAAATGAATGAATATATATGAATGTATTTTTTTGTTAATTCAAGAAAGAAAAATATAAAAATAATAAAAGTGTAAAACAAATTATTCAATATATAAATATTATTGTATATATATATATATATATTGATCAAATGTACAATATTTGTATAATATTAGTCACACCAGTGTATTTTCCTTGAATACCTTTTAATACTTAAAAGTACTTTCTTTGAAACATTACAATATAGTAATATATAAAATATCTATATTTTTTAAAAATACATTTAATTATTATATTATTATATATGGGTAAATACAAAAAAATATAAACAAATAAAATAAAATTATATAATTAAAAATATAACAAGAATAAGAATTATAAATATATTACTACTACACATATAATATATATATATATATATATATATATATATTTATATAATGTTGAAGTATATATATTATATATTCTTAATATTAAATTTTATTATGCATGTGTTACTATAATATTAAGAGGATCAATAAAAATGTGACAATACATGAATATGTATACGTACACGCACGCACACATATATGTATATATATATATTGAATAGTTTTAATTCATATAAAGTTTAATAAAATTATGATATGTTAAAACTTGAATAAATATATAAAGTTTTATGCCTTATATTACCAAGGAAAATTTTAATAAAAAAGAGTATATTTTTATAAGTATATATAATATTTTTTAACTATATAATTCTCATTAAATAATATATAAGATTAAGTATACTATTAAATGAATGTTATAAATATGGTTAATATTATCAATAGTATTATATATATATATATATATAATAGTTTATCTTTATGCATATATATTTGAGATTGTTTCATTTATTTTAATAATGTATTTTCCTTGGTTCATATATTTTTTTTCTTTTCTTTTATTAATATAAAAAAAATAAAGTTTACTTACAAATTTACTTCAAATATT
Organism: Plasmodium reichenowi; assembly: GCF_001601855.1. Taxonomy (NCBI): domain Eukaryota; phylum Apicomplexa; class Aconoidasida; order Haemosporida; family Plasmodiidae; genus Plasmodium; species Plasmodium reichenowi. Next base: position 203 of record NW_017962647.1, on the reverse strand, counting down.
ACTTTTGATATTATAAATAGACAAAATATTTTTCTTTTTATAATACTTAATATAATATGATCCTTTTTCATATTCCATGATACCTGTATAACATCTCAATTAAAAGTGTCACTTCTATAAATACCTTTATATTTTTATCTACCTATATTTTTATTGGAATAATTAAAATAAAAGATAAAATATACTATATGTATTTTACATAT
>NW_017962646.1:0-483 GCF_001601855.1 Plasmodium reichenowi | reverse complement strand
AAAAGAATAAATCTAATATAATATGGATTACAAATAGGTTGCACGTTTTTTTTTTTTTTTTTCTTTCTTTAATTTGAATAAAATTAATTCAATGTGAATATGGTCATATAATAATGAATTATCTTAAGGTTTTTATGTATATATTATATAGTACTATAAAAAAAAAATACATATAAATATATATATATATATATATATATAAATTAATATATTTAAATATAATGTATCAAAAATATATGTAAATAAAATATATATGATAATTCCTTTTTTGAAAAAAGAAAAATTACATTTTATATTAATTAAAATTTTGAACGTAAAAAAATATAAATATTATGAATTAATTTCTTTTAGTAATATTTATTTTTACCTTAATATATAATATTTATTTATGTTTGAATTATTTTAAGTGCATTTAGAGTCCGTATAATAATATCCTTTATAGGCATATTCCAGTGCACATTTAATATGTGTAAAAATTGTAAT
>NW_017962645.1:0-300 GCF_001601855.1 Plasmodium reichenowi | reverse complement strand
TTTTATTTAGGTATTAACAAATTTTTTTTTTTTTTTTTTGTTATTCTTTTTTATTTTGTTATTTTTTTTTCTTTGCTTTAACAGAATTGTTCATTTATACATGTTTTTTTTAACAGATAAAAATTATGCAAAAATATGCATCATGATAAAAAAAAGAAATTAAAATATATGTAAAAAATAATATATATATATATATATATATATATATTTATTCTTTTATTTATTGTAAAATAAATTTGATTTATAAAAAAGGGAGAAAAACTGTAACATACAAAAAGAGAGAAGAAAAAAAAAAGTACA
>NW_017962644.1:0-1741 GCF_001601855.1 Plasmodium reichenowi | reverse complement strand
AAAGTTTTATTTATTTACACATTTATATATTTGTATTTTATTTCTCTTTTTTAAAAAAATATTAAGATTTTTTTATTTTAATAATTTATTATTTATTTTTTTTTTTTTTTTTTTTCTTTATTTTAATAATAGATAAAATACATTATATATAAAATATTAATTATATTAGTACATATATAATATATTTATATATATATATATATATAATATATTATTTATTAAAATGTGTATAGTATAATAAATAATAAAATTCTTGTATTTATTTTTTATGTTTTATTAATTTTTACTTTTAATATATGAACTAATTCTAAAATAAAGATTTTTTAAAAATTTGTTCTCATATAATTTTTTGGTATTTATAATAATATTATTAATTATATATATATATATATATATAATATATTTATTTATACTTACCAAATTATTTTATTCTTAATTTATTTTCTTATTATAATTTTCTTATAATTTTCTTGTTTTTCAGTTTTTTTTTTTCGTGATTTTTCCCTTTTCTTCTAATTATAATAATATATAGTTTCATTTTAATATTTATAAAAATTATTTTTTTCAAACATTATTTACAATTTTTTTGCATTTTTTTTTTTCCTAGAATTAAGCACCATTATATAAAAACAAAAAAGGATGAACATCTGAATAAATATTTATATTATATATTATAATATAAATAATATTTGAACTATGTTAAAGGAAAACTACTATATTATAATTAACTAGTATATATATTTTTAAAAATGATTCTTTTATTAAAAAAAATTCGGTATGAATTATATGTTTAAAAACATAATGATATATATATATATCAACAATATATATTTATAATATTTATTTAATAATATCATATATATATATATATATATTATATTTATTTATCATTAGTTAAATTTTAATTTCATTACTTTATCAAAAAAAAAATAAGATGATACACAATTATATATATTATATATATATATATATTATATATATGTTTTTACAGTATATTTTATTTTATTTTATATTATTATTACATTTTTTATTTTTATATTTGTTATATCGAAAAATAACATGATAATAATTTTATATTAATTATAGTTATTTATACTCTTTATATTAAGAATTCTTGTACCATTATAATTTTTTATGAACCATAGTATTTACACATTGTTTTATTCCATTATTGTACATAATATAAAGAAACAAAACGTTGTATCTTTATTTTGTAAACTGAACATTTTCGTTTTACTTATGAAAAAAAATAAATAAAGATACAATGTAATTGTAATTAAATAACGACTTTATTAGTATTTAAATAAAATATTATATTACCATCCATATTGTTTTACATTTATAAAATTTACAAAAATTATCTCCTTTTTCAAAGTGTGTTAAACGATTATATATATATATATATATATATATATATATATAAATATATAGAAACATAATTATTTCCTATTATTTGTTTATTAACCTTTTTTAAGAAGCATTACATATAATTAACATTTTTCACTTTTCATATCATATAAATATATAATTAAATAAAATGGTTTATTTATACATAAAAATAAAACCTAATATATAGAGGTAATAATATATTTAATATATAAATAAAAATAATAAAACCAATAATAAAAAAAATAATAATACAAATGAATTTTTTTTTTTAAAAAACCTTATGAAGAATAACATACAAAAAAGAAAAATGATAATTAAATAAAATATTAAATATATATACATATATATATTA
>NW_017962642.1:0-458 GCF_001601855.1 Plasmodium reichenowi | reverse complement strand
TTTTTATATCATAATTAAAAATTTAAAACTTTTTTTTTCTTCTTTTTATTTATATAAAACATTAGTAAGCAAGTTTCCTTATCATTTTTCAAAGGATATATATCTTCACTTTGGTAAAAAAATATTTTCTCTTTATAATTATTTAATAAGCTGTATATATCTCTAGAACTATAATATATATGATCTTTATTATGTTGAAAAAGGTTTTTTTTATTTTGTATAATTTGTAATGTATCATATGTTTTATTCTTTTCATTAATGTGAATATTTGTAAGGTCATTATTTTTCACGTCCTTATTATTATAACTACAACTATATTTTTTTTTATTATATGTACAACTATATTTTTTTTTATTATAAGTACAACTATATTTTTTTTTATTATAACTACAACTATATTTTTTTTTATTATAACTACTACAACTATATTTTTTTTTATTTATATTATTTTTATTTTT
>NW_017962641.1:0-300 GCF_001601855.1 Plasmodium reichenowi | reverse complement strand
TTAATACACACAAAATTTTCATTCCATATATATAAAAACAAAAAACTACTCTTATATCTTTCTTAGCATTATTCTATAAATCCTTTAATGGCGAAATACGGGGTTAAAAAATAAAATAATAAATGAATAAATCAATATACAAATAAATAAATAAATATATATATATATATATATATATATATAATAACACTACATAAAATATAATATAAAATACACTATTGCAATATAATCATAATCATTATGTATTTTTATTATTTCATCAATTATTTTTTTGAAATGCTATATTTTATTATGAAAGGT
>NW_017962640.1:0-909 GCF_001601855.1 Plasmodium reichenowi | reverse complement strand
GAGGAGTAGTAAGAAAAAGGGTGCAGTATAAAAGGGTTATACTTGTATGTTTGAGTATTCATTATTTCTTTGTTTTTTTTTCTGTAATTTTATATCTATTTAATTAAAGTATCCTTAGCTAATAATAATTTATGAAGGAAGAACTTAATTTATATGAGTTTTAAAAGACATGATTATATTATATTATATAATATAATTATGTTTTAACCGAAATGCGTATAATTATTCTGTTTACTGAGGAAAGAGGTAAACAATAGTGTGAACTAAGAATGGGATATTTCTTTTTTCTGATTGTAAGTTGTTTTTAAATAGTACTTTTTTAACCCACTCGTCTTGAAACACGGACCAAGGAGTCTAACAAATGTGCGAGCGTATGTGATATGAATAAAAACATATATAAATTTTTATTTACGCGTAATTAATGTGAATTTTTTGTGGATGCGCTGGACAATAGTGCATTTGGTTTCTGGCTTGCAAACAATACCGATAAGCAATAAGATAATTAAGTTTATTTGAGTATGAGTACATTTGTTAGGACCCGAGAGGCTTTGAACTAAGCGTGATGAGATTGAAGTCAGACGAAAGTCTGATGGAGGATCGAGTTGATACTGACGTGCAAATCGTTCATTACAATCACGTTTAGGGGCGAAAGACTAATCGAAAAGCCTATTAGCTGGTTATTTTCGAAAGATCTCTCAGGATCGCTGGAGTTGAGTTGATTATAATTTTATAAGGTAGAGACAATGATTAGAGGATTTTAGGGAATTGAATATTTCTTAACCTATTCTCAAACTTCCAATATGTAATGAGGGTGCGATATCTGAAAAGTATTTCACTCTGGCGTAAATAAGATAACTCCAAGTGGGCCATTTTTGGTAAGCAGAACTGGCGATGAGGGATGCTCCTAAC
>NW_017962639.1:0-799 GCF_001601855.1 Plasmodium reichenowi | reverse complement strand
AATGAGAATCATTTTCTATAAATATATTAAAAAAATAAAGAAACACACACACATATAAATAAATAAATATATATATATATATATATATATAATATATTTTATATACCAGTTATATATATATAAATTATGTATATATTCATATTTTTGTATTCTTACTACCTTTATTATCTTCGATACTATTTTTATTATCTTTATAATTTATCATTATTGTATTTTTATATAATAATAATAATAATATTTTATATTTTTATTATTTTGTACCTATATTTTATTATTAATAAATTAATATATATATAAATATATATATATAAATACTTTTTTTTTTTTTTTTTTTTTTTTTTTTTTTTTTTTTTTTTTTTTTTTTTTTTTTAATTTTTTTTTTTTTTTTTTTTTTTTTTTTTTTTTTTTTTTTTTTTTTTTTATATTTTAATTTAAAAAAAAAAAATTAAAAATTTTATAAATAAAATTTATAAAAAAAAAAAAAAAAAAAAAAAAAAAAAAAAAAAAAAAAAAAATATATATATATATATATATATATGTATTTATATATTATGTATTATATTATATCATATTATTATATACACATATATATATATATATATATATATATATATATAATATATATATGTATAACAAAGAAACATCTTTGTGTAAAAAGGAAAAATGTTTTTTGTAAAAATATGTATTATATTTTATACATTTTTTAATAGAATTTTAAATAAGCAATAAAATTTCTAAACAAATTTATTTATATTACTATTATTATATTTATTTTTTTTTTTTTTATTATTTTTTTATT
>NW_017962638.1:0-639 GCF_001601855.1 Plasmodium reichenowi | reverse complement strand
TATATTAAAGTTTTTACTACTTTATAAATATCAAAAAAAAAAAAGAAGGAAAATAAAATATAAGGGTTGAATATTATATATTTACAGGTGAACAGTATTATTTTTTATAATATCTTTAATCTTATTTTATGGATGATTAAAAATAATAAAATAAAATAAGATAAAATAATTTTCAACACATTATAGTAAACATATATTTGGTGTTATGCTATATTTATTTTTACACATATGAAATAAGAATACCCCACTTTTTTTTAAGTTCAAAATTTTTATATAGAAACATTTTTTTTCATAATTTGAAATATAAGATATTTATGCAACATTTTTATAAAAGGTTCTTTTATTATATATATATATATATATATATATATATGTATATTTATACATACATTTATTAATAAGTAGAAATAAATTTTAAGTTATTACATTGAAGGAAATATGTATGTATGTTAAAAATAAATTAACCTTTATAAATATATATGTATTTGAAAAAAATAATTACAATGTAAAATTATATAAACATATAAATATATATATATATATATATATATATATATATATATATGTATGTATTAATAATCATTCAGCTATTTGACATATCCTATTATATTTTACAAAGATTTCTATACAACAATATTT
>NW_017962637.1:0-300 GCF_001601855.1 Plasmodium reichenowi | reverse complement strand
TCCTCATATATATTTAATTAAGGTCATACATTTATAATATTATATATATATATATATATATATATATATATATATATAGAAGGTATATATTTTTTTAATTTCCTTTTAAATCATTTTTCTATCAAAAAAATGTATGTACATATATAAATTTTTTTTTTTATAAATATATTTTATATATATGCTCATGTATCCATTAAATATTAAATAAAAATATTATAAAAAATAATATAAATGTAACTATCCAAAAATAAATATCCATCCCTAATTATGTCTTCAATATATATATATATATATATGTAA
>NW_017962636.1:0-1699 GCF_001601855.1 Plasmodium reichenowi | reverse complement strand
CAAAAAAAAAAAAAAAAAAAAAAAAAAAAAATACATACATATATATATATATATAACTTTACACCTCTATATAAATTATCATCAAATGTATATATCCACATGAAGAAACATTTTCCTTCTATCCCTAACCGCATAGTCAGTTCTATTTCTATCGACAGACTTAAAAACAAAATCTCCTTCCTTGGTATTTTTTTCAATAGGCCTTTCTCTTTTTTCTTCTTTTAAGTCGCAATAATATTCATCAATAAGTAAGTCCTTATCATAAAAATTATGAGCAAACAAAAACATATACAAATGTATAGATAAATAAGTGTATACATATACATATATATATATTGCAATATACACAATTTGTACAATATGTTTATTCTTTTTTTTTTCTTTTTTTTCTTTTTTTTACAAATTTTTGATGTGTAGACAAGTTATCTTTTTCCTTGTGTACAGAAAAAATTCCGTTTTTTTCTTTCTCATTCATTATTATTACATTCACATATATATATATATATTTATATATTTATATATATTGTTGTTTTTTTCTATGTTTTATTATATTAAAGAAGAAATATACATATGTATATTTATATATATATACTTTTATGTTAAACTATTTATGTTGCTTAGTATTCATTTTTATGAGCATATATGAGAAAAGAAAAATAAAATTAAAAAAAATAAAAAATGAAATACAATATAATAGACAAGAAAAAAAGATTGAGGAAATATTTTTATATTAAATATACATATTAATTAGAAATTCTCTCATATTCTTTTTTTATCGATACATTCTTAAAATAATTTGAAAAGATAACAAAGTGATTGGGCTTAAAGGGGAAAAAAGAAAAAAAAAAAAAAAAAAAAAAAATTAAAAAAAAATGAAATATATTATATATATATATATATATATATGTTTATATATAGATTATTTTATTTTTAAAAGAAATACCTGTTTAATTAAAACACATGGAGAAAAATATTTTTTCAAAAAGTTTTGCAGTTTATAAGAAGGATTATCATAACTATAACAAAATATATTATTAATAAAAATAGAGGTGTAGAAAATTTTATATCTTCTTTTCTCCTTTTTTTTTTTTTTTTTTTTTTTTTTTTTTTTTTTTTAAAAAATTACAATAAAAAAAAAAAAAAAAATAATTTTTTTTTTAAAAAAAAAATAAAAAATTTTTTAAAAAAAAAAAAAAAAAAAAAAAAAAAAAAAAAAAAAAAAAAATAAATTAATAAAAAATATTATTAAATTTTTTTTATTAAAATTTTTTTTATTTTATAAAAAAAATTAATATAAATATAAAAAAATATTTTATTAAAAAAAATATAGGTTTAAAAAATTTTTTTTTTTTTTTTTTTTTTTTTTTTTTTTTTTTTTTTTTTTTTTTTTCTTTTTAAAAAGTTACCATAAAAAAAAAGGAGAAACGTCGTTGTCTTTTAACATGAAATTAAAAATTTTCTTAAGAGAAAAAAAAAAAAAAATGATCATGAGAATATAAATATATATATATGATGAATTTTTTTTTTTTATTCTAAATTTATATCTTACTATTCCTAGGCCTCTTTTTTGAAATTTCTCCAATATATAAAAATCTATAGAGAAATAAGATAATATAATATACAAGAATATAATTTATTTAAAAAAAAAAAAAAGGGAAACTTGGAACCTTTCATTTTTTTTATTTTTAACCTAACACAC
>NW_017962635.1:0-1827 GCF_001601855.1 Plasmodium reichenowi | reverse complement strand
TAATTAACACATTTTGATGTATTTATATTATTTTTATATGTCATAATATCCTTATTTATATTTAATATTCAATTATACGTTTGATATTGTGTTTAAAATGTATAAGAAAATATTAGATATTATGATAAAGTAGTTACAGTATATATATATATATATATATATATATATATATATATGTGAATTTAGAAAAAAATAATATAACAATATAAAACCATATCATATTAGAAGTAACATCCATGAATAAATATAAAATTCTAGTATTTATATTGAAGTGTATATAATATTATCTAATTTATTATAATTTTTTTAAAGGAAAAATTATTTATTTTTATGGAAAATATATAAAACCATATAAATTCACTCTAGAAGAAGGATAATATATATACTTAATTTTTCGAAATTAAAATGAATATACCCATATTGAAATTATCATTATAATATATATATATATATATATGTATGTTTTTTTATTCCACTATTAAAATTTATTGAAATATAAAAAAAACTGAGAAATAAAAAACAGATATATTTCTCATGTTATATAAAATAATTTGTTCTACATAATTAATATAGATATAAATCCTTTGAGTAAATATATGGAGGTCATGGATTTATAATTAAATTGAAGTACAAATCAAATGAGAAGATAAATGTTACATTTTACAATATCTTCTGAAATATAATTATAATAAATTATTTATATTTATTATGATATTGAGAAAGGGTGTACAAGATATTATACTATATATATAATATTTATATGAGACACTTTAATATATATATATATATATATATATATATATGTGCCGTAAAAATGAAGAAAAATAAAATTATGTTGATAAAATTATTTACTTCCCAATAAATAATTTACACATCAAATACTTTTAGTTAATTATAAATATATTTTTATTATCAAAATTTATTTTATTTTATTTTATTTTATTTTGTTTATTTATTTTTTATTAATTAAATATAACATAATATATAGTTTGATATATTTCTTTAATTCTTACTTTATATAATTCTTTTCTCATTTTTTTTTTTTTATTTGTTCCATTTAAATCTGAAAAAAAAAAAAACTAAGAAAAGAACAAATTTAAAACATATAATATATTTATATCAAATGTTGTTAAATTATTTAAATATACAAAGTTCAATTAACCATCTGGTTATCTTATAGACAACTTATTTCTATATTTTTAACAATCGTAATTATATTATAAAAAAAAATAAATATATATATTAAAAAAATATAGGTGGATAGAAGGCACATAAAAATACCTAAGCAAATTTTGTAATTATATAGAATATTTCATTTTTTATATAAAAATATACTTGATAAAATTTCAATACTTGTTTTTAAAAATTATACATAAAATATTTTTCATAAAATTAACAAATGCGAAAATGCTATAAAAGGAATATATATAATTAAAATATAGATAAAATTAAAATATATAAAAAGTATTTTAATTAATAAAATTAAAAGCATATTAAATATATTAAAATGTACACATAAATGAATAATATATATATATATATATATATATATATGTTTTATTTTTATACTAGTATAGTTGATTAAAAACATTCCCTTCAATTTCAATTTATAATTATTATAATATTTAATCTTATAAATATATAGGGATGACAGGAAATAATCATCAATTGAAAAAGAAAAAAATGTTTAAAATTATGAATTATTTAATAGTATATATGTACATATATATATATATATATATATATATATATATATATATATATATATGTTACATATTTTATTTTTTTTTATCTGTATTATTTTGTTTTCTTTATATTGATTTTTTT
>NW_017962634.1:0-394 GCF_001601855.1 Plasmodium reichenowi | reverse complement strand
CAAGAAAACTTATTTTCTATTTTTTCTTTTAAAAATAAAAAATTATTTCCTAATAATTGTATGGAAAAATATATATTTATAATAATATATTAATATATATATATATATAATATATACATATAATATATATACATATATATATATAATATATATTATTATTATTATAATGTTATTATGAAAATAATGTTTGTTTTTGTTTTTTATTATTAAAAAAAAAAAGGGTATTAATTCTCAGTTTATTATCACATAAAACTTCAAAAAAGATATATATAAATAAATATACCTCTTTTTTTTTTATATGTATAAATAAAAAGATATTTTTAAATGTTTATATATAATACATGTATTATTTATTACTTTATATTATATAAAATATATATAATAATATATATAT
>NW_017962633.1:0-914 GCF_001601855.1 Plasmodium reichenowi | reverse complement strand
ATATAAAATTATATTTGTATGTCATTTTATGAATATAAGAACAATATTTTGATATTGTTGATTTTTTTAAATAAGAGTGACCTAGAATCATATATATTATATATATTTATATATATATATAATATGTATATTTTATTACTATATATTGAATAGAATATACTAAAATTATATTTTATATAAAATCTTATGATAAATATGATTATATGACTGGAATAATAATTCTTTTATAATTTATAGAATTAAATGAGGAATCAAAAATTACTATATTTCACTGAATTACTTATAATTCTTTTTTTAAATGAAAAGAAAAAATTATTTATATTTTATTTTAATAATTTTTTAATCAATAGTTTTACACGTTTTATATATAATAGTATATGTTATCCTTTTTTTTTTTTTTTTTTTTTTTTTTAAATTGCACAAAAAATATAAATATACATACATACATACATACATATATATATATATATATATATATATATATATATATATGTTCATGACTTAATTTTATCAGTAACTTTTTTATGGTTTAAATGCAGATTATTTCTCTTTTCAGTTTAATTTTCGTTTATATATATATATATATATATATATATATATTTTAAGATATAATATTCAATGTGTGCTTTGTCAAAATATATTATAATTTTGAATTACATTAATAAAATATAAAAAATCATTCAAGTATAAAAAAAATATATATATATATATATATATAACTATAAACCTTAAATGTTTCTTTGATATTTTTATATTTTTCTTCTAATTATAACTCATTAACATTCTTATTGGATATAGAAAATATATATAAATAGATATATTCTCTTTAAAAAATAAGAAAAGTAAAAAAAAAGTAGATTGTTCTTTTGATTTATCATATATAAATAGACAATAATATGAGATCTTATTATTTA
>NW_017962632.1:0-516 GCF_001601855.1 Plasmodium reichenowi | reverse complement strand
ACTTATATATATATATATATATATATATTTTAATTTTATTATTATTTTAAAACGGTTCGATATTTATAAATAATCATGCTTATTATATTATTTAAAAGTTTTAATTTTTTTTTTTTTTTTTATTAATATTTTTCCTCAACTAAATTATAGATCAGTGCAATTTAATATGAGTGCATATATTAAGAAAATACGGTATAAAAAAAATAATATATAAATATATTTATAAGTATATAATATAATGAATTAATAAAAATATCTTAAGCATACATTATAAAATAAATACCATATTTGTAATTTTCATTTATATATATCATTCAAAAAACAATTTTTTTTTTTTTTTTAAAAGAAAAATTGATTTTATAAGATATCTTGTTTATAAATATGTACACTTATAATATGTTAAAAATAAAAACCATACTGTATTTTTTTTTTGAATATTATATATATATATATATATAAGTATTCCCCAAAAAATAAGAATAAACAATGAAAAAATTTCCTTCACATATATGTATT
>NW_017962631.1:0-371 GCF_001601855.1 Plasmodium reichenowi | reverse complement strand
ATAATAATATGAATAATGATACCGATAGCAATATATATATAAATAATAAAAGCAATGATAATAATATTATTAATAATATAAACAATATGAGCATAATGAATAATATAAACAATATAAATAATATAAATAATATAAAAAATATAAATAATATAAATAATATAAAAAATATAAATAATATAAATAATATTAATAGTATTAATAGTATTAATAATATGAATCATATGAATCATATGAATAGTATTAATGGTGACAATAATATTAATGGTAACAATAATATTAATGGTAACAATAATATTAATGGTAACAATAATATTAATGGTAACAATAATATTAATGGTAGCAATAATATTAATAGTAACAATAATATTAAT
>NW_017962630.1:0-300 GCF_001601855.1 Plasmodium reichenowi | reverse complement strand
ATGTATGTATATATAATTATACTTAATTCATAAATGATTACAAACTTGTAAATAAAAAATATAATTGTAATAATGAAAATTTCTTTGAATTTATAAAAAATAAAAATGTAATATTTATATATATATATATATATATATATATATTTATTTATTTTTTTTTTTTTTAATAAATGGAATAATTTTGAAAATTTTATAAAAATATCATAACACTTGAAATTATTATATATACATATAAATATGTTAATAATATATAGTATATAATATTTTAATAATTAAATAAATATAAATATGTATAAAAAA
>NW_017962629.1:0-300 GCF_001601855.1 Plasmodium reichenowi | reverse complement strand
CCTTTTTGGAATTCCTTTTTCATGTTCTGTTCCACTTCTCCGTTCGTCTGTAAATTATCGTCAATTTGTTTAACTGTGCTGCTTGAAGAAACGGAATTTTCATCTCCATCACCTTCTTCTTCCTCATCTTCTTCTGGTTCTTCCTTTTGTTTCTTTTCTATATGTTCGTAATTCTTTTCTTCATCCACATTTTCCTTTGTTTCCGCTTCTACATTATGTGCATCTATATTTTTATCATCATGACTTAATTTGCTTACCATCACAGAATTATTCATGTTTCCATTTATATTTTCGTTTATG
>NW_017962628.1:0-300 GCF_001601855.1 Plasmodium reichenowi | reverse complement strand
ATACATAAAATAATTGTTTTCTTATTTATTATTATAAAGCTAGAAATTTTTTTTTTATTACATGTATACTTTCAGATTATAAAATTTACTGTGTAAATGTTTCTATATTTTATTTATTATATTTTTAGAATATTAATAGAACTAAGAAAAGAAATTATTTAATTTTATTTTTTTCTATAATAATATACAATGAATTTATTTTTATATATACAAAAATTTTAGTATTCTTTTATATAATATATATATTTATTAATAAATAATATTATTTACATATAATAAGAAAAAAAATTTTATTTAATA
>NW_017962627.1:0-589 GCF_001601855.1 Plasmodium reichenowi | reverse complement strand
TTTTTTTCTTTTTTTCTTTTTTTCTTTTTTTCTTTTTTTCTTTTTTTCTTTTTTTCTTTTTTTTTTTTTATTTCTTCTATCTATTTTTATGTAATCCTGTGATGATATAACACACATTATTTCTTATAAGACCATTTCCATATTTCATTAATGAACACACAAAGAGGTATATAAACTTTTCCTCTATTTCACATTAAATAAAAAAATAAAGAAATATATACATATATATATATATATATAATAATGACCAATGAACAAAGACGTGTTAACTTTTAACAACAGTAAATTTATATTATATTCATCTTCATACATCTTCAGCCTGCACTTATATTTAATAATATACATACGTTATATATTATCATTTATATTTTATACTTTAATTATTTTTTATTTTTTTTTATAAAGAGAAATGAGGTTCTTTTAATAGCATAATGTTTAAAAATAAAAATAATATATACAAACATATATACATATATGTATATATATTTATAAATGTATATATTCAGAAATAACAAAAAAAAAAAAAAAAATATGAAATACTTAAAAAAGGACATGTCATAAGATATATATAAATATATATATATAAATG
>NW_017962625.1:0-999 GCF_001601855.1 Plasmodium reichenowi | reverse complement strand
AAAAAAAAAAAAAAAAAAAAAAAACCATTCTATGTGGGCATAGAATAATATTCCTACGTATCATAAAATATAAGTCACACAAACATATATATATATATATAAATATATATATATATTGTTATCATCTTATGAACACTATATATACAACCTGAGTACAGAGAAAAAGAAATTAATGCTGACGATTTAATTTCTATAATTTCATCAAAAAAAAAAAGATGTTTCTATATACCTATAGCTATCTATATAGGTTTTAAAACATAAAATAAAAATAAATATATGCACATATATATATATATATATATAAATAACATATTTATTAATTTGTGGATGGTTCAAGGTATATATTTTATTTTGTTATGTAGGCAAAAGAAACGAACTTGATAAATACGAGAAATATTTGATGAAGGAACAAGTTGTGAATGACGAAATTAAAAAAAAAGATAAAGAAAATTTAAGAAAGCAATATGAAATAGACAAGAAAAGAAAAGAAGAAAATGAAATGAAAAGATATGTTTCCATAGATTCGATTTATGGATTACACGAAATACATAAAATTGATAAAGAAGAAGTTTGTGATAACGCAGAAAAAAAGTCATCATACGATAAAATTATGAATGACATAAATAAAATTGATGTAAATAATAATAATAATAATGGGGATTTTTTTGTATCTACAGATAATAATATCGTGAAGAATGTGAATAATATTCCTCAACAAGAAAAAAAAATAGAAATAGACCTTGATATAAAACAAAATGGTAAAGCTGATTATAAAAATGAGCAAGGAACTGGATCAAAAATAAAAAAAAAAATTGATGAAATCACAAAAGATCAACTTTGTGATTATGACAATTTTAAAATGGAGAATAATAAAAAAAATAAAAATAAAAAAAATATAAAAAAAATTAAAGATCAAAAGGAAGATCCCAATGAAAACATGATCAATGATCCTAAGAATTTCATATCTAATACAAAAAATAATAATAATAATAATGAAAA
>NW_017962623.1:0-760 GCF_001601855.1 Plasmodium reichenowi | reverse complement strand
CATAAAAGGGGAGCATTTTTTTCTATCATAATATGTCAACATGGCTGGAATTATATATATATATATATATATATATACAAATATGAAGTAATTTTTTTTCTATATATATATATATACAAATATTAAGTAATTTTTTCTATATATATATATATATATATATATGTTTTTATTTTAAAAAACTTTTTACTTTTAAAAATAATATAATTTTTAATAATAATCAATTATTAAAAAAAGATGATTATCAAAACATTCTTTGCAATGACATGAAGGTATAAAAATATAAAAATATATATATATATATATATATGCAAACAAATGAGCAATGGAAAAAATATATATTTTCGTTACATGTATAATTTGGAAAATATTAAATAGTAATTTTAATATTTATATTAAATATAATAACCATTTAATGTTAAATATAATATTTTGTCCAACAAAAATGAGTATTGTTGTGGCAAAGTAAACTAATGTGTTTATTCTGTTCTTTTTACTCTGAAATATAAGAATATCCTTTAAAATTTTCTTGTATTAAAAATCTTTAAAAATTAAAAATCAGTTAAAATCGGTTATTTCGTTTTTACATATATATATATATATATTGAAAAAATAGTAATGGAATCATAAAAAATGAAAGCAAAAAATGAATAACCATGAAATTACGAAATAAACGAATAAGTGTATTATATATATATATATATATATAATAAATTCGTAAACATGTTAAGAAATCATATAAAATTATTATTTTTTTTTCTTT
>NW_017962622.1:0-855 GCF_001601855.1 Plasmodium reichenowi | reverse complement strand
AATGTGTTTCATTATATGTAAAATATTTTTTTAACAACATGCACCAAATACATGTGTAATATAAATTTTTTTATTTTTTTGCTTTTTCATTTTTTTATTTTTTATTTATTTATTTATTATTTATTTTTTATTTACACTTTAGTCGTTGTAGAAAATTTTGAAAAGAAAAAAAATATAGTATATAAAATAATTCTTTATTTTTTCTTTTCTCCTAACAAATTATTATATCAAAATAATAAACATATATATGTAAAGATATAAAATATATACAATTTTATGAATGTTGTTCAGATTTACAACACGAACGTACAGAACAAAAAGGAAAAATATAATTATAAGTAAACATATATATATATATATATATATATATATATATATATATATATATATTTGTTTATATATTTGTTTATATATTTGTTTATATATTTGTTTATATATTTGTTTATATATTTGTTTATATATTTGTTCATATATTTGTTTATATATTTGTTCATATATTTGTTTATATATTTGTTTATATATTTGTTCATATATTTGTTATTTTATTTTTTTTATTAAACAAATAAGTATTTTATAAAATATAAGAAATTAAATATACATACATAGGAACATATATATATATATATATATATATTTTATTTTTTTACACACTTTTTACTTTTTAGATGAGTGAGAAATTCTGGTCTGCGTTTATTACCTTATACGAAATATTTGAATTATTTGAATTATTTGAATTTTTCGAATATTTCAATAACTTTCATTTGTGTTTCTTCAACATAATTATTATTTAATACATACACATACGAAATATGTTTGTTAAGGGGGAAAAAATTAAAACCTACACACACATTTAAA
>NW_017962621.1:0-831 GCF_001601855.1 Plasmodium reichenowi | reverse complement strand
ATATAATCTTATTTCAAATCATAAATTAGAATTAAATTATATTTTTGTAAAACTACATAATAAGTAAAACTGTAGTTACAAACAACTTTTTTTTATTGTAAAAATCATAAAAATGTGTATAACAATAGTTATTATTGGTGTAAACCACATATATATCATAATAGCTCTTATAATATTTATCAAATAAATATAATTAAAAATAATGTAATATAATTATAATTGTTGAAATAATAACAAATTTTCTTGTAATTTATAAAATATAATATTAATCCTAAAGCTCATATAATAAAATACATTCATATGTATTTTAATATTTGTATATTTCATTTTTAGTTTTTTTTCTTTTTGTTGCTAAGCATTATTCTATGTTAGAGAATGCTCTCTATTGTATCTATTATTTTATGTTATTTATTTATACTATTATAATTTATAAATAATAATATATATTAATATATATATAAAAATAATAGGATATTTAAATGAATTACATATTACCTAATTATAAAAAATTTAATTTAATAAATTAGAAATATATTATTATTACAAGAATACAATTTAAAATATTTTCGAAAGATGCCACATATAATTATAATATATATATTTATTTTTTTTATGTTGTAAAACATTACATATATATATTATATTTATATAATACAAATTAACATATAATATTTTTACATTACATAACATATTAATAGTATGATTATATTATAATAAGAGTTTTCTTTAAGATGTACTTTTTAAAAATAATATTATATTAATTATTACAATTCCATAATATTAATAATAATAATAATTGAATCTTTATAATCATATATAAATAGAAAAAAT
>NW_017962620.1:0-300 GCF_001601855.1 Plasmodium reichenowi | reverse complement strand
TTACTATTTTATAATAATAATTATTGCATGATTAAGTTAATTCATTTATATTATAATGTGTTGATATATAGATATAACATGTTCAAAATGTTTTTGTGCTTAGTATATTAAATATATATATATATATATATATATATATATATATATATATATATATACATAACATACGTTTTTTACTAATTTAATATGTTAGTATTTGGGTTCTAAATAATATATGAAGTGATATATATATATATATATATTTGTTATATTCAATTATATAACATTTAATATCAAGTATTATATAAAGTATTATATATA
>NW_017962619.1:0-300 GCF_001601855.1 Plasmodium reichenowi | reverse complement strand
ATATGTATATATAAAATATATATGTATATATAAAATATATATGTATATATAAAATATATATGTATATACGTGTATTAATATGAAGGTATGTAAATATAGATAATAAATATTTTTATAAAATTTATTACATACTTAGGATAAATATAATTATATATATATATATATATTTATTTATTTATTTATTCATTTATATATAGATAAACCTATTCTCATAATAAATAAAATAAAAATAAATAATATAATAATATATACATATCAAATATAATATTTTCCAATATATTTATTTTATTATAATTTTAT
>NW_017962618.1:0-300 GCF_001601855.1 Plasmodium reichenowi | reverse complement strand
ATAATTTTTCCTTTTCCTTCTCCATATATATATATATATATATATATCTATATATTTTAAATATGTGTATATACAAAAAAAAGAAAACCAATAAAAATATCAAACATATAATAAGAATTGTCACACAAATAATATATATATATTTTTCTTCCTTCCTCCTCTATGTAATTTTTTATGAATCAACATATAATTAATTATTTTTATTTTATAAATCTTTTCAGATGTTTAAAAAGGAATGTTTTAAAAAATTATGAAAAGAAAAGACATTATGAAATATTATTCAAAATATAAAAATTTATA
>NW_017962616.1:0-304 GCF_001601855.1 Plasmodium reichenowi | reverse complement strand
ATAATAAGAAAAATATTTATGATGATGATAATAAGAAAAATATTTATGATGATGATAATAAGAAAAATATTTATGATGATGATAATAAGAAAAATATTTATAATGATGATAATAAGAACAATATTTATAATGACGATAATAAGAAAAATATTTATGATGATGATAATAAGAAAAATATTTATAATGATGATAATAAGAAAAATATTTATGATGATGATATTAAGAAAAATATTTATAATGATGATAATAAGAAAAATATTTATAATGATGATAATAAGAAAAATATTTATAATGATGATAATAA
>NW_017962615.1:0-736 GCF_001601855.1 Plasmodium reichenowi | reverse complement strand
AAATAAAGTAAAATCAAATGATAAACGATCAAAAATTAACAAGAAAAATTATATATATTAAATAAATATTATATAAATATTATATAAATATTATATAAATATTAAATAAATATTAAATAAATACTAAATAAATATTAAATAAATACTAAATAAATATTAAATAAATACTAAATAAATATTAAATAAATACTAAATAAATACTAAATAAATATTAAGTTTTAAAAAAAAAAAAAAAAAAAAAAATATACATATATATAATACTTTCAATATTAAATATATGTATAATCTATTTTCATATATAAATTAATTTATGTTTTCACTGAATTGTATTCGTTTTAGTTACATTCTTAAAAAGAAGGAACTATAAAATTGTTTTAAAAAATAAAAATATATATACATATAAATATATATATATAATATAATATGTATAGTTTTTTTTTTTTTTTTTTTTTTTTTTTTTTTTTTAAGTTAAATTGTAAATGTGTTATATTTTTATTTGTTTTTGGTAAGAATAATGCATAAAATAAACAAATAATATATTATATAATATATATATATATATATATATATATATGTATGTAAATTTTTACGTGTCATCTTAATTATTTATACATATAAAATAAAAGAATATTAAAAAAACATTTTAATATAAACGGCTCTTCGGAAATATTTTTTTCATGAAATGATTATACTTACATGGTAATATATACATAATATATATATATATATATATAAT
>NW_017962614.1:0-500 GCF_001601855.1 Plasmodium reichenowi | reverse complement strand
TTATTAAAAATGTTAAGACACTTCAAAAAAAAAAAAAATAAATAAAAATATATATATATATATATATATATATATATAAAATGTTGTACGTTTTATTCTCCCATTTTGATAAGTCCTAAATATGTACAATATGGTCAATTCGTATTTATTCTATAAATGTTAACATTTATTATTTTTTTTTATTTATACATTTATAAAAATTATGAACAGTTCAGATAAAATTTTATCAAAATGTTATATTTTATTAAAAAAAAAAAAAAATTTGTTCATAATTTTTTATATTTTTTCCATATAGCTATTTTGAAAAATATATATTAACTGTGAAAAATTGTGTATACCACTATAATATTAAAAAAAAAAAAAGTACATTATATGTTCATTAAAAATATCTTCAAAAAAGAGGTATAATAAAATTATAATATTTCCACATTTGAACAAATAAGGATGTATATATTTTTTTATTCTATATGTTAAATTCTCACACATTATTACAATTTAAA
>NW_017962613.1:0-300 GCF_001601855.1 Plasmodium reichenowi | reverse complement strand
AAAATAATTTATCACTATAATATATATATATAATTGTTTTTTTTTTTTTTTTTTTTTTTCTTAATGTAATAAAATGTTTTGAACAATTATTTACCTTTACATTTAATTTCTTATATTTATTATAAAAATTAAAATAACATATATATATATATATATATATATAGATATATATATATGTACATATATTTGTAATGTCTTAAAACAACAACAAAAAAAAGAAACCAACAATTTCATAATAATATACATGTCATATTTTTTTTTTTCAAAATAATAAGACGGAATAAAAATATTCTTATAGTA
>NW_017962612.1:0-1278 GCF_001601855.1 Plasmodium reichenowi | reverse complement strand
AAAAAAAAAAAAAAAAAAAGAAATATGGAAAACTAACACTATTTAAAGACTTATTTATACAAACATTCAAATATATAACAGTAATAAATACATTTAAAAAAATAAAAAAAAATAAAAGTCTGAACTTTATAAATATATTTATTTATTTATTTATTTATATAATAAATATTTTCTATTATTATTATATATAAATATCATAGTAATGGTCTGTTTTCATAACATATAAAGAATGTATTTACTTTTAGATATTTTTCCTTTTTTCAAATAATCTTTGTTTTTCTACTAAATAATGCATTTTCTTTTCTTTTCTTTTTTTTTTAATAATTATTAGTTGTTTCATAAATAAACATAATAACATAACTACTAGTCATACTATATAATATATATGTAAATATATTCAAAAAAGAAACATATAATAATTATAAATAAATAACATATGATAATATGATATATTATATTATAGTTATGATTAAAATCTTTTATTCATTTGTATATACTTGAAGAAATATTATTATAATAAAAACAAAAAAAAAAAAAAAAAAAAATTTATGATGCATCTCGTCATATATATATATATATATATATTTTTTTTTTTTTTTTTTTTTTTCATATAGTATGATAAACTTTCTATATATATATAATATATAGTATATATTTTATAATATAATTATATACATATAAGAATAATAACTTATTTTATTTTACCGTATTATATATATTTATTATTAATGTATATGAAAATAGTTTATTTTGCATTATGGATTGATCATTCATATGGATGAGGAAAATGTATAAGATAAATATGCATATATATATAATATATATTATTTATATATATGGAACCATAAAAAATAATTAATAAATAAGATCTGAGAAAATGTATTTTTAGAAAAAATGTGATAATATTCGTGTATTCGTAACTTATATGTATAATATGTATGTATTATTTATATATATATATTATATATATATTATATCAAATGTTTTGATAATATTTAATATTTTATATGGTAGTTTTGTTTTTTGAGAAATAAAAAAAAAAGAAAAAAAAAAAAAAAATATAGGTATATATAATAGATAAAAGTATATTAAAAAATATAATATATATATGAATAGTTAACACAATAACATATTATGTTGTAAGTTTATATAAATTAATACTAGGGAAATATTAAAGGAATATAACATTAAATATTCAAAGTTATAAAATTTTCCTAATATATAAATGTATTATATATATATATATATATATATATATAATATAATATATATTTATTT
>NW_017962611.1:0-1222 GCF_001601855.1 Plasmodium reichenowi | reverse complement strand
AATATATATATATTTATTGTAATGAATGAATATATATATTTTTTAAATTGTTCAATTAATATATCTATTTATTATATATAATTCTTTCTTTCTTTTATATATATATATATATATATATTTTTTTTTTTTTTTTTCGTTTATATAATATTTACATTATATTTATATTATTTTAATTTTTTTTTTTTTTTTTTTTTTTTTTCTTAAATTAGTATTTCTTAAAAAATAATATTAACTTTATAATATTATATTATAATATGACGAGAAAATAGATACAGCAAAAAAGGTTACATTTATTATATTTATATATAGAAGAAAGTTAAAGAAAAATGGAAGAAAAGTATACCATACTTTGGGTGATATTATAAAAAAATAATAATAAGTTATATTCAAATAAGGATATCTTTATAATATAAAAAATGATTATAGAACAATAATATAATTATATTTATTTCTTTGATTTTGTTAATATAAAAAAAAAAAAGACTTTCTATGTTTTTAAAAACAATTAATTTTTTATGGACTTTTTATGAATTAAATGAACATATATTTTGTACGAACAAAGTATACTAAGCATAAATTTATTTTATATATATAGTTAACCATACATACATATATATATATATATATATATATATAATTCTATATTTAAAATTTTTCCTATTTATGTAAATATAGCTAAAATATGATAAAAAAAAAAAAAAAAAAAAAAAAAAAAGAGTATTTCTCACAATATTATATAAAACATTCACATATTATAATATTTTAGTATATTGTTTTATTGTATGCTCCTGTTACATATAAATATAAAGTACAATAAAAAAGTTAAAATATAAAAGGAGGAAATGTATAAAAATATACATAAAATATATAAACATAATTTTTTCATAAAACAGTATATATATATAAAAATAAAAAATACCAAAAAGAAATGGTCCTTTTTCTAAGGTTAATAATATATATTATTTTATTTATTTTTTTTATTTTATATTTTTTTTTTGGGGGTTATTTTTATATTACTTTTTATATATTTTTATTAATTATATACTTTTTTTTTTTCTTTTCTCTCTTTTTTTGTAATATATTTTAATTCTGCTATTTATTTTTTTATTATTGTATATTTATTTTTATATTTTGTATTTTTTTTTATCTTTTTAAGTATTTTATTTTTTATGTTTTATTTTTTTTGTTTTTATTTTTTTTTTTTTTTTTTTTTTTTTTTTTT
>NW_017962610.1:0-1751 GCF_001601855.1 Plasmodium reichenowi | reverse complement strand
TATATCGTTTTATAGATCAACACAACTTTAGGGGTATAATTATATATATATATATACAGAAGAAATATATCTTTTTTTTTTTTTTAATTCTATATATGAACTTATATATATATATATATTATATATATATATTTATATATATAGCTACCCTATTTATTGTTAAAAATAGAACATATAAAAATATGTAAGAATATAATACCATGTATTTAAAAGTCACATATGTATAATATATATCATATATATATATAATATATTTATTTATTCATATATATTTAATTTATATATATATATATATATATTTTTTTTTATGATTAACGTAATATAATTATAAATAAATATATCCCCTACATATAATCTATAAAATACAAAACATGAAATGTTATAGGATGTTATTATTTTAAGGAGTTCATATAATTAAAACAAATTTATTCCTCTTTTATATTTTTTCTGTATTTTTTTTTTCTTTCTTCTATTTAATATAATTAATTTTTATAATATGTTGTATTAATTAATATATATAAAATATATATAATTATATATATTATATATATATAAATATACCCCCAAATGAATTCTTTATTTTTTATATTAATAATTTTATATTCTTTGCATGTCATCATATATATATATATATATATATATATATATAATATCATTAATATATTTATATAACAAAATACAATAAGAACAATATAAACAAAATATGTATATAATATATAATGTAATATATTATATAAATAAATATATAATATTTTATAAATAAAAGTTTTTATATATTATGATTTAAAATGCTTTATTTTTTTCATTACATTTAATTCATAAATTATATTTTTATCAACCAATAATAATATAAGATTTATTCATTTATGTGATTATATTAATATAAATAGTAACTATATTAATATAATATATATATATATATATATACTACTATATTATAATATATACATATATATATAATTGTAATATTTGTATATAAATATTACTATATAAAATAGAAATAAAAAAAAAGTAACTTGAAATAGGGAATTATATATAATTAATTATTATATATATATATATATATATATATATATATATATATATATATATATATGTGAATTTATAATTTGTAAAAATAACATCTTATACATTTTAGAAAAAAATAGAAAAAAAAATATATATATATATATATATGTTATTATATATATATAAATGTACAAAAATATATATGGTAAACATTTTTTTTTTTTTTTCATTATATCCTTTTAATATATAATTGTTAATAAAAAAAAATAAATAAATCATAAAAATTCATCCATACATAAAATATATTGATATAGTAAAATGTTATATACATAATATATTATATATATATATATATATATATATTTATTTATTTAAAAACGAATTTTTCATAATCCTTTTCATAAAATAAAAAATATGGATATTTTGCTTGTTACATGGTAATATTATAAAAGTATTATTAAACATGTTTTTTAATTAAACCATAAAGAATAACATATATATATATATATATATATATTACACCTTACTTTTATACTTTTTAAATATATATATATATATATAATATTTTAATAAAAATGATATATCGAAACTCTGCATAAAGAAAGATATATATACATATAAATGTTGTGTATGTATGTATCTCCTTTTTTAAACACAATAATATATATATATATTATATATATATATATATTATATTTTTTACATTTAAAAAAATAAAATATCAAGTGTCTCTTTTTTTTTTT
>NW_017962609.1:0-583 GCF_001601855.1 Plasmodium reichenowi | reverse complement strand
TATAATAGGACCATCTAAATTTCTTTTTTATATTATTTTAAAAAAATATATTTAAATAATACATAATTCTTCTTATTATTTTTTTTATTATTATATTATTCTGAATTATATATATATATATATATATATATATTATTATCCCTCTCTGTATCTATTTTCTTCTTTTTTCTGATTTTATTTTCTTGCATATTACGTATTTTTCCATATATAAATAAATAATATATATATGTATATATATTATAATCAGGTAATATAAATGATGGTGCATGTATGGAACTTTATAGATAAATTACCTTTATCTCTTATATTTCTAAGATAATATATAACATAATATATGGTAATTTTATAATATTGATTATAAAAAAAAATTTATGGATATTATTATAACATTGTTTACGTGTTTTATTTTCTAATCCTTTTGTACAAATATAATATATGCATTACTAATGTTATCAAGAAATCATAGATTATAAATGTACAATAAAATGCTAATTGGATAATATACAAAAGTATGATTTATAATCATATTTAAATTCTTTTCCTTTTTCTTTTTTTGATTTTTTTATTGTTTTCTTATTGTTTT
>NW_017962606.1:0-1236 GCF_001601855.1 Plasmodium reichenowi | reverse complement strand
TTTTATTTTTTTTTACTTTTCAACAACAATATTATATTATTCAGTTGTTATTTAGAATCATAAAACTATTTTAAAATTTGCAACCATTAAAAAAAAAATGATATTAATTATAAAAAATTAAAAAAAAAAATTATTTATTTTTTTTTTTTAATGTACATTTTTTATATTAGAATAAATTCCTTAAAAATAATTGCTATAATAATAATAGATGTGAGAAAATTTTAACACTGTAAAAAGAAAATAAAAAGAAATATCCTTTTTTTTTTTTTTTTTTCATATATATAATTAATACAAAAAATTATTACATAAAATATTGCATGCATATTTTTGATACTTCTTCAATATCATATTATATATATATTATTATATTCTTTTTATTGTTTATATAAATATATTATATGATTTATTTCTTCAATAAATATATTTTTACATTTTAAGAAAAGTGTTCCTATAACAACCAAATAACATTGTGACAATATTTTCGAAATTCTTATTTTTTGCAACCAATAATTTATTTTTTCATATTATATAAAGAAATATTTATGATGAAAAAAATATATATCCATAATAGTAATCATACCACTGTAATATTATTCATTTCAACAATAATGGCAATATATATTTTTTAAAAGTAAAATTGTTTAATTTTTTTTTTTTTTTTTTTTGTACATAAATTGCCACCAATTCGAAAATATAATGAACTTTTAAAATATAATATATATATTCCCCCCTTGTATTTATTTAATATTTATAAAATAGTACACAGAAAAAGCATTTTACAATATCTTTTATGAAAAATTGTATTTATATTTAACAAAAATAATAAAAATAGCTATATATATATATATATATATATATTAATATATACCTTTATAGATATATTTTTTTTTATTTTTTCCATTATAATTTAAAGAAGGAAAACCCTTAATTTATTTTATTAAATACATTTATATTTATATTTATATTTATTTACTGAACTATCTATTTTAATTTATTAATAACTGTACAGATATTATACTTAAAATTATTACAAAAATTGATCCAAATGAATGTACTTTATAATGTAATTATTTTTTTTTTTTTTAAATATATTTTTTATAAGATACTCATTTACGGCTATTCAAATATACTTCAATTTTAAATATATTAAGAAATACATACATATATATATAATATATATAAATTACAAAAATAAAAAAAACATACGAACTTAACTCCTTATAAAACTAAATAGAA
>NW_017962605.1:0-300 GCF_001601855.1 Plasmodium reichenowi | reverse complement strand
TGATATAAAAATATGTATATATAGTTATAACAAAAAAAAGGTAAAAATTATTTATATATATATATATATATATACATATACATATAATACTATTTAAAAAAAAAATTAAAATAATAAAAAGTAAATTAGACTTTTTAAAAAAAGGGAAAAAATACTAATATATTTGTTCATAAAATTATATTCTCACTACATTATATTTTTATATATATTATTAATATATTATAATTAAAATATTAAAATATATGTATGAATGGACCT
Organism: Plasmodium reichenowi; assembly: GCF_001601855.1. Lineage (NCBI taxonomy): Eukaryota > Apicomplexa > Aconoidasida > Haemosporida > Plasmodiidae > Plasmodium > Plasmodium reichenowi. The sequence continues at coordinate 42 of NW_017962605.1, read as the reverse complement.
ATAAATATTTATATATACATATTTTTATCTACTCATAATTCA
>NW_017962604.1:0-2427 GCF_001601855.1 Plasmodium reichenowi | reverse complement strand
TAACATTAAAATTAAATTATTATCGTTTCCTAAAAAAAAAAAAAAAAAAAAAAATTTTTTGTTCGAATTTTTTTTTCTTTTTTATAAATCATATACAAATAATAAATATATAAATAAAAACATGCCTCTAAATTTGTGTTTATATATATATATACATATAGATTAAATAAAATAAAAATTTAATTTGTATAATAAATAGAGTTAAAAACCAAAGAAAAAAAAAAGGTTTACAGTTAAAGAAATATTACAATATATTAAATATATTATAATATACAATTATATATATATATTATATATATATAATATAAGAATGAATTTTTTTATTTATTCATATATATATTTTGTTAAATTAATTAAAAACATATATAAATCTATATATAAATCTATATATATATATATATATATATATATATTTATTTATTTTATTCTTTTATTTTTATAATTAATAAAATATTATTCATATAAATGTTCAAACGAAAGCAAACATTATAATATATATTACAATAATTTACTTTTATATAATATACATATATATAATAAAATATATTATATATATAAATATTATATATATATATATAATATAATATAAACATGAAATAATATTCAATAATAAAAAAATATATATTTTTACATATATAATAATAATACATATTCTATATTCTTTTATTCATAATATATTATATATATATATTATATATAAAGAATGAATATATTTTAAAAACATAATGTAGCATCATCCATATAATTATTATATTTACTGTTATTATATATATATTTATTTTATAATAGAAGAAATATGTTTATTTTATATTATGTAATGTAATATATATATTATTATATGTATAATATATAATATATATATATAATAATATATAATTATATATAAAAAATATATTTAGAAATTTTTCTTTTTTCTTTTCATTTTTTATTATATTTATATTTAATTTTATTTTAATTTTTTTTATTTCTGTTTTCTTCTTACCTTTATTTCTTCATTTTATATTATTTTTTTTTTTTTTTTTTTTTATCTATTTGATAAAAATGAATAGTATATTATATATATAAATAAAATAGAAGTTTTACATATTTATAATATATTTGATTAAGATTTTATTTTGAATTAAGTATATATATTTTATAGTTAAATATATATTTTATAGTTAAATATATATTTTATAGTTAAATATATATTTTATTTTTTTATTTTTTTTTTTTTTGGAATAAGTTACTTTTTTTTATTTTAGAGATATTAATGTTTATATATATATATATATATATGTAATAATATATATATTTTTTTATGAAAAACAATTAAGAAACATAAAGAAAATTGATAAAAGAATATGGAATAATAATAATAAAAAAAAAAAAAAAAAAAAAAAAAGTTGCAGTTTTTTTATTATAATAAAGAATATTATTTATATATAATTAATTTATATATTATAATATATTTATTTATTTATATGTATAATAATAAGAAATATGAAATATATATATATATATATCTATTGATTAGTTGTCAATATTAAAATAATTACGTATAAAAAAAAATTATGTAAATATTTTTATATATGTCAAAAAACAAACAAAAAATATATCATTAGAATAAAATTTATTTATATTAATATATGATAAATAAGAAAATATAAAAGAGAATAATCAATTATAAATAAAAAAAAAAAAATACAAAATATTATAAATATATTATATATATAAATATTTATATGTATTTTTTTATATATAATACAAATTAAAAAGTAAAACACAGAATAATAACAATTCTTATAATATATATAATATATATATTATATAATACATTATGCTTAAAATTAATTTGAAAAATTATATATATATATATATTATATATATATATATTTTTTTTTTTTTTTTTATTTGATTTAATTTTTTTTTCCCCTTATATATATATATATATATATATATATATATATATATATATTATGAACAATTTGATTATTTTTTATTTTTATTTTATTTTTTTTTATATTAAAATATTGTATATATATTAAACTGTATTCACATATTTTTATTAAATAAAAATATAATTTAAAAAGAAGGAAAATTCTAAATTTAAAATTATATTATATATATACATACATATGTAAATTTTTTTTTTTTTCTTAAAATTCTTATTTGTATAAAAATATATTAGTTATGCATATATGTATGTATAATACAAATACATGTACAAATATTTTTCATATTTTACGTACACAACATAATCATACATTTTTTATTCTATACATATAAATATAAATATATAAATATATATATATATATAACATTAAAAAATAAAATAAGATACAAAAGAAAATATTCAAAAAAAAAAAAAGAAAAACAAATATATATATATATATCTATATATATCTATATATATATATATATATATATATATATATACATATATAT
>NW_017962603.1:0-433 GCF_001601855.1 Plasmodium reichenowi | reverse complement strand
TATTTATTTATTTGTGTATATTAGAGTACATAAAATTAAAGGAACCAATATTTTATGATAACCATAATTGTACAGAATGAAACGTAAATAAAGATATATGATAAATATTAATATAAAGGAATTATATATAGTATAAAAAAATTGAAAAGTTTTATTGTGGAGAATTATAAAATGTATAATTTTAATTTTTTACAAATTTAAAAAATTTATGAAACGGTCTATTATAAAGTTTTGTTTATAACTTTTAAAAAATATATATTTTTTCTTCAATAGAAACATTCTTGAATATATGTAAGGATGGAGTGGCATATATGTTATATGACATGTCCTTTTGATTATATGTAAATATATATATATATATATATATATATATATATATGTATTTGTATGTATTGTATATATATTTAATTTAATTTTTTTTTTTTTTTTTTTT
>NW_017962602.1:0-1247 GCF_001601855.1 Plasmodium reichenowi | reverse complement strand
TTAAAATATAATTACATTTTTAATAGTACAATAGCCAACCATTTTACAATTATGCAAATATATTGTTTTAGTGGAACCATATATGTGCTCTTATTTAGAAGAAAAAAAAAAAAATGAAATAATTAAATTAAAAAAAAAATAATATAATAAAACATTTTCATATTTTTTATAATTGTTTTGTTTTTTTATTTTGTAATGAAATTTAATTTTATATCAACACAATAAAGTATAATGGTCATTGTTCTTTTATTTTTTTATATTTTGCAATAACGCGTTACGACATAGTAATAATACAACGTATTATTGCATTGTAAATTATATACAAATGTGTAAAACCATAGTTTTGGAAATTGTATATGATATATATATATATATATATATAAATGAAATACATATGAAATAGGTATTAAAAAATATAATTTCGCAACATTGTTGTTATAAAAACAATTAAAAAGAAATATTGTGTATCATAATAAATGATATAAAATCTTTTTAAAATAATAATATATATATATATATTAATAAATCAATTTTGATATATTATGTTATTTGTTTTGTTCTAACATTTATTCTACGTTAAACCATTCTCTCTAATTTATCTATATTATTAATAAGTTTAATATTATGATTTTTATTTTTATAAAAATATTTAAAAGCATTTAAAATATTTATTTATTACTAAATTACTAAATCATATTATTATGATAAAGAAATATACGACTTCATATAATATAATAGATGCGATAAAAAAATATATTTTTCTCTTATGTTCAATTACTACTAATATATATATATAAAAGTTTGAATATTATTTCTAAAATGGTAGCTCTTTCCTGTAATTATAATAGTAGGTATAATTATAAAACAAAACAAAAATAAAAAACACAGCAGAATATATATATAATGTAAAAAATGTATTATAAATAATGATAAAAATATATATATATTGGTTCTTATGAGAAAAGATCTTACTGTAACATTATATGTAATAAACAACACATCTTTACTTTTTGTAAATGAATAATTGCGTTAACACATCGTAATTTCAATTTTATTTATAGATAGTATGAAATAATTACATATATATATTACTGAATATGAATATAATTATATATTATATTATGATTAGATATAGTTCTATAACTATCATAAAGTAGTAAATATATATACATATATATACTCTACTTTCTAATTTATTGTATTTGTTTTTATTATTATAATAATAAACATTAATACATACATATATA
>NW_017962601.1:0-654 GCF_001601855.1 Plasmodium reichenowi | reverse complement strand
TAATTTTACTTTTTAATGTCTTTTCATAAATTGTAGATTATATATATATGTATATTATTAAAATACAAAATAACCATTCTAACGAAACATAAATATCCATATAACTGTCTGTCATCTATCGAATATAAATTTTTGTAAAATATAAAAAATTATGTATCACAATAAAACAAATTTTATAATTGCATTGAAATCTTTTATATAGGTTTGACAATCTAAACTTATAGAGATGTATGTATAGATTGTTAACATGTTGGTAGTACAATTAAGATTATACATTATCATAGTAATTATTATCATACACATATATATATATCAATAAGGATCACAATAATTGTACCATAACATATTATAATATATGTGTCTAACAGTCTCATATGTAATTTGTTTTACAGAAATATTTTATGATGGTAAAACAGTCATAATAAAACAATGATATTTATTATGATAATGATAGTAATTATATTACCTTATAATTCATATTATACAACTACCTATTAAGAATACTTCAATTTTATAAAACTTGAATGAATAGAACACAACGATATAGATAATATTAAGAATAAAAGGAATAAACGGATTTTTCTAAAACATTTTTTGTTATATTTGTTTATGATATTATCCTAATATATATATGTATGTGTATTATATAAATAA
>NW_017962600.1:0-715 GCF_001601855.1 Plasmodium reichenowi | reverse complement strand
TTATGTATCATATTAACAAAGTATATATATAGTAAATTTTTATTTTTCGATGAATACAAATTATTTATATATGAAAAACACAACAGTTTATCCATATTAGTGTTTTAATAGTAAAAGGTATGAACCTTTATAATACTACATAATATATATGTATATCCACGTAAATTTTAAGTATATTGTATATTATTTTATAATAATAAAAACAAGGAACAAAAAGAATAAAACAAAAAAATTTCACAATTCATGACGTTATTTTTTTTTTTTTTTTTTTGTATATGTGTGTTATGGACACAAAATATATTACAATATAATAAATTTTAATATGCGAGTACCAGATAAAACAACAAAATAATATGAATAATATTTAAGACAACATCAAATTATATGTATGTGCAAATATGTTTTGATAGCCTGTAGGCATACATGGAAATTCTATATATTATTAATTATTATTATATATATATTTTATTAATATATATAAGGAAAAGACATAATATGTCTTTCTATAAGCAAAACAAAATTAAAACTTGTTCGGATCTCTTATATATTTTTATGTATTTATAATATAAACTAAACTAACATAAAATATATACATTCACATTATATATATATATATATGTATGTATGTATGTATGTATCACTGTTTCTTGTTTAAAGATTCGAATTTAATTTAAATATTTATATATATATATATATATATATTTATTTATTTATT
>NW_017962599.1:0-300 GCF_001601855.1 Plasmodium reichenowi | reverse complement strand
TGTAACCATATTTCAATTTTCTGTTTTTTTGATCTAGTGGATAATCTCGATATTAGTCTAATAATAACCATACAACCATTGAAATTTTATACTTACTAAATTATATGGCATATGTTTTATATTTTTTTTTTTTTATAAACTTATTCTATAATATGCTTTTACATAGAATTATTATAATTTAAAATATATATATATATATGTATGTATATATATTTTGTACATTTATATTTGATTTCTTTATTTGTATTATATTACATTATATATATATATATATATATATATTTTTTTTTTTTTTATTTA
>NW_017962598.1:0-777 GCF_001601855.1 Plasmodium reichenowi | reverse complement strand
GAAAAAAGCAGAAATATATAATTATGAATGGAAAAATATATATATATTACGGTATTCAATTTATATTATGAACATCATATCAAATATCACAAAAATATCTATACACAAATATATGTAATTTATTCACAAATATATATTAAAAGATAATATATATATTTATATATATACATATATATATTTTTATAAATAAGTAGCAATTTTCAATAATATAAAATAATACATAAATATATATATATATATATTAACATGATTTAATTATAAATTTTTTAAATATAAAAATTCGTAAACATATTTAAATAGTAATATACAAAAATCAAAAAAATTAAAACGAAATTATATCATATAAAATGTATAAATTAATATTTATAATAGAAATATATAAATATGGAATCATATATATATATATATATATATATATATATATATATATATATAAATATGTATGTATTATAAATTTATAACATTATTATAATATTATAAAGAAAAAAAAAAAAAAGGACATATTTAATCAGAATAATATTATTTTATTTATTATTATTATTTCCTTATTTTTTAATAATATATAAATCATCCTTATTATTTATTTATTTTTTTTTTCATAAAAAAGTATATAAAGAAAAGTTCGTATAAAAAAAAAAAAATCATTTAATTTATATTTATACAAATGTTATATAAAAATAAGACCTATATATATATATATATATAAATATCAACAGAACTTAAATATATTATATTCATATGCATATATATATATATAATGCAACATCAAAAGATGAA
>NW_017962596.1:0-467 GCF_001601855.1 Plasmodium reichenowi | reverse complement strand
TATATATGTATATATTTTTAATATTCATATAATAAATGAGTATTCATATGTACACAAATAAAAAATTAAATTAATGAATAATGAAATAAATGATTATAACATGAATAGGATTTATACTATAAGAAAAATGGATATACCAAATAAATAAATAAATAAATATATAAATAAATATATAAATATATATATATATATATATATATATATATATATATATATTTATTTATTTATATATATGCTTCTGTGTATTTTTTTTTTTTTTTTTTTTTTTTATACAATTCATATATTTTTTATATTATATATTCCATATATTCTTAACAAATCGGTGTTTTAAAAGGTTATATATAAAGTTATCATATTATATTATAAAAAATAAGAGAAAAATACAAACATCTTTATATATAATTCTTTCCAATGACTTATTATATATATATATATTTTTTTATATATATTTTTTTTTTATTATTATA
>NW_017962595.1:0-708 GCF_001601855.1 Plasmodium reichenowi | reverse complement strand
AAATAAAAATAAAAAAAAAGTCTCAAAATAACATGATTTATTTTCTAGTAATTATAGAACCATAGATATGTATCTATACATATATTTATTTATTCATTTATTTACTTACTTTGGTTGTATATGTTATTTAGACTTCTTTTTTTATATAAAAAAAAAAAAAAAAAAATACAAAATATTACATACAAAATAAATATTAAATATATTAAAAAATACAACCTAACATAATTTTATTTTTTTATTATATTTTGCAATCATTTTATATAATATCCTTTTTAATTAATTCTAAAAAGAATATTTTTATTATTGTATTTTTTCTTTTATATATATATATATATATATATATATATATATAATATATAATATATATTTTTTTTTTTTTAACTTTAATAAAATAAAAATATATTTAAATAAGTTTTTTTTTTTTTTCTTTTATTATTTATTTTATTTTTTTTTACCTATAAAAAAATTGGTAGTAAAAAAATAAAAATATAAAAAATATTTGGTTTAGAAATATACAAATATAAATAAATACAATATTTTATTAAAAAATAACATCATTATATAATTTTATTTATATATATTTATATGCATACAACAAAATAACAATATAATTTATATATATATATATATATATATATTATATTATTTTTTTTGTGTTGTTGTTGCTGTATATTTGTATATTAATATAAAATAATTCTTAAAAATTTA
>NW_017962594.1:0-300 GCF_001601855.1 Plasmodium reichenowi | reverse complement strand
TTTTTACTATTATTATTATTCTTACATAATATAATCTTATATATATATATATATATATATACAATATATATATATATATTTTTTTTTTTATTTATTTTTTGAAAAAACAAAAAAAAATAAATACCTTTATTTTTTTTTTATTTTTTATATATTTTAAGGAATATAAATTGTATAACTAAAAAAAATATATATTTTTTTACATATATTTAAAAAAAAAAAAAAAAAAAAAAAAAACGATGAAAAAATAAAAGAACACAATATTTCTCTTAATATATATTTATTTAAATATATTTTCTGTTC
>NW_017962593.1:0-1293 GCF_001601855.1 Plasmodium reichenowi | reverse complement strand
TAATTAATTTATCCCTTTTCATGATAAATTACATATTCATATATCATATATGAAACATTACTTTTAAAAAAAGAATTATATTTAAAAAAAAAAAAAAAATATATTAATTAAAAAAATAAAAAGGAAAAAAAGAGCACACAAAAATATTTAACCTTTGTTATATTATATATGTTATATATTTATAATAGTGGTAGCAAAAAATAAATCCATAGGATTCACCTTTCATTATAATTATAAGAGCACTAAGGATAGATATAAATAAATATATACATATTATATATATATATATATATATATATATATAATATATTTCCTTTTTATTAACATATTTCTAAATAGGATATTTATTATGTGAGAGTGAACCTTGGGAATATGTTCAAATTAAAATAATTGGCACACATAAAAATATATAAACATATATTTTTTAATTTTCTTATTTTCTTCTATTTTTATTTTCCAATTTAATAGAAAAAATTCTCTTCATATAAAAATGCTCTAAATTCTAAGTTGATTTTCCTAATTTTAATGTAACGTCATTTTAAAATGTAATAAAACGGAGAGAAAAAAAAAAAAAAATAAAATAAAATAAAAAGAAGTAAATATTACATTATACATAAATATTAATACATTCATATATATATATATATATATTGAATAATTTTAGGTGTAATTTTTTTGATAACTATATTTAAATTTTTTATATTAATTTCACTTCATATAAAAATCAAATAACATGTGCTTAACTTATTTCACAATATATATGCATGAATATTTTATTATTCATTTATATACATATATATAAGAACCATTTTCATATAACTTTATTTTATTTTATCATCATAAAAAAAAAATTATATTCTACAATATAATTATATATTCATAAATTATATAATAATATATATATATATATATATATATATATTATTTATTTATTTTTTTTTATTATGTAATATATATGCTATATTTTTCAAGAATTTTTTTATGTTATTATTCCATATTTATATAAATACTAACCAAGTGAACACAAACATACAATAAATAAATATATAATATATATATATATATATATATTTATATGTTATTTTATATTTTTCTTTTCTTTCTTTCATGACATATAAAAATAATACTTTAAAAAAATATATAGCTTTTGCATTTATTTATTCCCTTTACCTCCAAATAAGTAAATTAATGAATAACAATCTTCATTAACACTACAAATTGAAAAATAATCTCTAGCTTTTATAATTCGTTTCTTTTTTTTCAAAAAATTATTTTTTTCATTTTGTAAAAACT
>NW_017962592.1:0-549 GCF_001601855.1 Plasmodium reichenowi | reverse complement strand
AAAAATGTAAAAAAATTAATTATTAAAAAAATTTATGAAAAAATTTTACATTTTTTATAATTTTTTTTTTTTTTTTTTAAGTTTTAATTTGTAATAAAATTCAATTTTATATCATACGATATATTACAATTAAATTTTTTTTTTATTTTTTTCATATTTTTCAATAATATGTTACAATATAGTAAAAATACAACGTATTCTTGTTTTGTAAATTATTTACAAATGTGTAAACCCACGTTTTGGAAATTGTATATGACATATATATATATATAATAACATTTTAGAACATATATATATATATATATATATATATATGAAATACATATGAAATAGTTATTAGAACATATAATTTCGTAACATTGTTGTTATAAAAACAATTAACAACAAATAATTTATAACATAATAAATGATATAAAATCTTTTTCAAATAATAGTATATACATATATATTAATAAATCAATTTTAATATATTATGTTATTTGTTTTGATCTAAAATTTATTGTATGATATACAATTCTCTCTAATTTATCTATATTATTACTAAGATTA
>NW_017962591.1:0-485 GCF_001601855.1 Plasmodium reichenowi | reverse complement strand
AAAAAGCTAACATTCCTTTAATGTAGAAATTGTAATGTATACATATATATATATTATAAAACTACATATGTGGAAACAATCAAAACTATACATATTATATATATATATATATATATATAATTTGTAAAATGTAAAATTTTTCATATATTATATAAATATATATATAATATATTCATATAAGAATACATACCAAATATTTATGAACAAATATATTTTATTGTATTTCATACACAGTTATTTTAAATATATATATTATATACATAATATATTTAAAAGATATAATATGTATATGAATATATATATGTATATATATAGATATGTATATATATGTATATGAATATATATATATATATATATTTTTTGCATACTTATATCTACTACATTATAATTATATTTTTTTTTTATTTTAAGTATCAAATGTAGAAAAAAAATAGAATATGGGAAAAGCATGTAAAGTCGTTTTTTTTTTTTTTTTTTTTTTTTTT
>NW_017962590.1:0-1581 GCF_001601855.1 Plasmodium reichenowi | reverse complement strand
AAATTATTATAATTAAAAAAAAAAAAAAAAAAAAAAAATTAATTTAATATAATGATTTTTATTTTTTTTTTTTCTTTGAAAAAAATACTATTAATAAATATATATAATAAATATATATTAATAAACATATATTAATAAATAAATAAATATATATATATATATATATATATATATATATATAAATATATTGTTCACAATTATTTTTACTTATTTATAATAAACATATTTTTAATAAAAGAAAAATATATCTTTAAATAGAAGTATATTATTTTAAATATTAAGCTTCTTAGTATATAGTATAAATATCAAGAAAAAAAAAAAAAAATGATGTGTTCATTATTAAAATTGTTTACTATATTTATAGTTATATTGCTATATATTCTTAGGAAATGTGGTATATATATAAATATATTAAATAAATATACTTAATTATAATATAATACACAAAAGAAAAGAATAATAAATAATTTGATTATGTTTCATTGATAAAGGGAGAAGTTATACGACAATTAAATTTTAAATAATATTAAGATTTCATAAAATGAAAATTTCAATATATAAATAATAGTATTTATTATTTCATTATGTTTTTATTAATATAAATATATATCATATGCATTTGGGATTTACTTTAGTATTGTAAAAATAATTCTATATTTATTATTTCTATATTAGAAAATAAAATAATTTTTAAATTAATAATTAATAATTAATTCAATATATATATATATGTATATAATATATTTATATGTATTCATTCATTTATATGAATTAATGTAAAATTTATTATTTATATATTTCTCCTACCCGTATATTATTTCCTTATTTTTTATGGAAATAATAACTGCATGTAAATAAAAATTTATATTATACAGTAAAAACATTTTAAGCTACAACTGACATGTTCATTATAATATATAATATCTATGAATAATATTGGTACATTAGGATAATAATATTATAAATAGTTTAATTATTTTCATAATTTACTTATTTGTATATAAAAAATTCATATAATAAAAAATGAAAAAACCAAGAAGAAGAAAGAAAGAAAAATATAATAAATTTAATAAAATATTTGTTTATTAATTATTTAATACTTATATTTAAAATGTGCATTATTTTATATATTATAGCCTTTTTAAATTTAATATATATAAAAAGGATATATTGTAACTATATTATTTCCCCCAATATACAATTTTAAATATATAAACAATAAAATACACAAAAGGAAAATTAAAAGGAAATTTTTCTTTATTATATTTTATCCTCTATTTTTTAATAAAAAATATATATATGTTTATATATATATATAAACATATATATATTGGAATTTTTATATATATTTATTATATTAGAAATTTTTTTTAAAGATCTAATTATATAAATAAATATTCTATTTATTATTATTTTATTTTATTATTATATTATATTGTATTTATTATTATATTTTTTTTTTGCTTATATTCTTAGAATCATAAAATTCTTTTCTTTTTCATTTTCTGTTTGTTTTAGAAGGGAAAATAAAGAAAAACGAAGGGGAAATGATAAAACATATATTTATATATTCTATTATTA
>NW_017962589.1:0-300 GCF_001601855.1 Plasmodium reichenowi | reverse complement strand
ATAAAAATATTTAACCATAAAAAATAATATCATATAAATACAATTAATTTTTTTTTATTTGTACCAAAAAGAAATATTATTTTTATAAAACTCTTTCTAAATATTATATACGGATTTTCTTAATTCATAATATTTATGAAAAAAAAAAAAAAAAAAAAAAAATCCTTCATTATATATTGTATTATTCTTAATGATAATAATCACAAAAATACTTATAAAATTAAAAATAATAATATATTATAAAACACATTAAAAGTTCTTTTTACAATATTATTATTTACACATAAATACATATATATA
>NW_017962588.1:0-300 GCF_001601855.1 Plasmodium reichenowi | reverse complement strand
TTATTATAAATCATACCATTTTATGCTTAAATTATATATATATAATATATATATGAGAAAATAAAAAAGAAAAAATGCAACTAATTATAGAATATTAAATGAGAAAAAATATATTTTAGAAATTCTTTATAAAAAAATAAAAAAGTAGTAGTATTCATCCAGTACATATAAATGTATAATATATCGTTATATATATTTTATTCTAATTTTTTTTTTTCTATATATTTTTAAAATGTGTTCATACTATATACAAAAAAAGAATTATAAAAAATAATATAAATAAAACCTAATAAAATATAT
>NW_017962587.1:0-300 GCF_001601855.1 Plasmodium reichenowi | reverse complement strand
AAGAACATTTCATTTTTTATTTCTATTTCTTTATTAATTTAAAATATAATATATATTATCTTTTCCTTTTGGCGGGTTCCTTTTTTTTATATATATATTTACATTTCTCTTCATTTTATTACATGATAAATTAATATTTAATGTACTAATATATATATTATTAATTTTTATTTTCTTCTTCTTTTTTATATTAAAACAAAATGAAGATTCTTTAACACACCAAGGATATGTTATATTTGTATCTTTTTCCATGTTGAAATATATTACTTGTTTGTTACACACACAAATGGTTTTACACAC
>NW_017962585.1:0-301 GCF_001601855.1 Plasmodium reichenowi | reverse complement strand
ATTTTTTTTCCTTTTTACGATATCGTTTTATTTTAAAAAAAAATGTGTGCATAGGAATTAATTTATTATATATATATATATATATATAGCCTATACTTTGTTTATGTACTGTATTAAACTTTTCTTTACATTTAACATAATTTAAACACACAATATAATACATTAATATATGTGTACATATATATATATATATATATTATGATACGTACATAATAATACATAAACAAATGTATAGAAGATATCTAAATGAATACATATAATTATAAATACCATATATATCTTTGTTTATATATATAATTAT
>NW_017962584.1:0-974 GCF_001601855.1 Plasmodium reichenowi | reverse complement strand
AAAAAAAAAAAAAAAAAGTGTGCAGACGTGCATACAATGAAATATTGTTATAATTTTTGTATTCTTACATATACATATATATATATATATATATATATATATATATATTTTTTATTTTTTTAAAATTTATTCAAGTTGTTATATGTTGTATATCATTTTACAATATTAGTACAAATTCCTTTTTATAATAGAATTTTAAAAATGAGCATAAAGTAGTTGAAGAGTTATTTTTTAAATAAATAAAATTTATACATACAAATAATTATGTATACATATTATGTAAGGTATTTATATTATATTAATTTTGCTGCTTAATTTTTCTTATATTTCAACTTGAAGAAAATTAAAATAATACTCATGGAAATGCTTACTTTTTTATAAGCAATATTATACTTTAAATTATACATACATACATATATATATATATATATATATATATATATATATATTTACATATTTATATATTTTCTTTTTCTTTTTTTAATATCATATATTTAAATATGGTTATTCTATCGAAAAAAAAAAAAAGAGGCAAAAAAAAAAAAAAAAAAATTATATAATAATAAAAATAATGATATAATATATAGACATATATATTATGTATATATATAATATAACATAATATAATAATAATAAAAATCTACATATAATTAATTTTTTTATTTTAAACACAAATACACATAAAATAAAAAATATATATATATATATATATATATATATATATATATATAATTAAAGAATAAATTTTATAATAAAAAAAAAAAAATTGGAAATCATAAATAATAAAAAAAAAAACTAATTAATATAAATATATACATATATATATATATATATATATATATATACATATATTATTTGTTATAATTTTTATCAATATAAAAAAAAGAAACAATATATATTTATATAATATATTATGATGCATACATATTTAAAATCACTAATATATTTTAATTAACAAACAAAAAAAAAAAAAA
>NW_017962583.1:0-645 GCF_001601855.1 Plasmodium reichenowi | reverse complement strand
ATATAGTTTTTAAGAAAACTAGATATTAAAATGTAATGTATTCCTTAAAAATATTACGTATTCTTTTATATTAATATTATTATTATCCAAATAATTATGACCATTATATCAAACAAAATTTAATGGAGAAAAAGAAATAATAATAATGACTAACCAAAATAATCGAATTAATCTTATCGTTAAAAACAATTATGAAATTATCATATATAAAGAAGATTGATTATGTTATTAATAATATAAACGTGAACACGAATTGAGATTAAATATTTTATAAGAAATTTAATGTATATCTGCATAATAATAATTGTCTTCTCTTAGAATAAAATTTATCTTATGTTAATATTTATAAGAACAACAATTAACATATAAATAACTTCAATAACTAATTCATATATATATATATATATATATATATATATTTATACATTAAATGTAATTTTCATATTATAAATTAAAATAGAAATATATCTCATAAATTTTTATATAATTTAACACACATTTCATATAAAAATGTAAATATAAATATATAAATTATTAAAATACAGGTTCTATTTTATTTGATGAATAATTAATATGATTAACTATTATAAATGTACTATAAGTGTTTTTAAATGAATATTTTCTAAAAACAATTTATTAAATAAT
>NW_017962582.1:0-300 GCF_001601855.1 Plasmodium reichenowi | reverse complement strand
TTATATTATTATTGATTGCATAATGCTATGACATATACATAAATATATAAATATATATATATATATAAATTATATGATTTTATTTTTCATTTTGTTTTTCATTTTATTATTCTTTTTTTTTTCTGGTGTTTTCATTCTATATTTTTGATGTTCCTGTATTTTGGCCTTTAAAATAAAATAAAATAAGAAATAGAACCTTTGGATTATTAATCTTTAACACAAAAAGGAAAAAATAATTTAAAATAATTTAAAATAATTTCAAAAAAAATAAAATATGTGATATTATAATGAAATATATAT
>NW_017962581.1:0-300 GCF_001601855.1 Plasmodium reichenowi | reverse complement strand
ATATCTCTATATACGAAATTAATGTTATGTATAGAATTAACGTTATCTTTGGGAAGAGTAACAGATTTTTTGTTCGGATCTTCGTATAAACAAAAGACATTCTTCTCCACCAACTTTACAATAATTTTTTTTAACTCACACCTTGAAATATACTTAGGATATATACATTCCATTTTTTTAATGTTAAATGTATGATTAAAGAAGGAGCAAAGCTTAGCCAACAACTGTTCTTCTTGGTTTAGGCTATCAATTAGGGACATGCAATATGCTGTCTATATATTTAAAAAGTATGAAAAAAAA
>NW_017962580.1:0-300 GCF_001601855.1 Plasmodium reichenowi | reverse complement strand
TATTTAGCACAAAAGGGGTTTAGAGTATACTTATTAAATAAAAAAAATAATAAAATGAAAGTTTATAATTAAATGGAAAACATAAAATATATTTTCCATATACCAATTAACAAAAAAAAAAAAAAAAAAAAAAAAAATTATTTTTTATAATTTGATATATATGATAGGATATATCCTATTTTATTAAATTTTTATAATAAAATAAATAAATATTAAATTATTTAATCAGAAAGACTGTTAGAATCTATAACAAAATAATCCCCTTCTTTTTTCAAATTTTTTGTTTGGAACTGTACAAAA
>NW_017962579.1:0-1902 GCF_001601855.1 Plasmodium reichenowi | reverse complement strand
TATGTATAATATATATATATATATATATATATTGTCACCTATTATTTTTTCATTTTTATGAATATTAAAATATGTTATTGGTTTTAAAAACATACAAAAAACATACAGAATTCTTTTATATAAACATTAAAAAAAAAAAACTTGAAAAAAAAAATTAAAATTTACAAATAAATGTGAAAAGAAAAATTTATAGATTTAAATATAAATACAAGAAAAAGAAAACAAAAATATTAAATAATAATTTATTGAAAACAAAAAATTAACATAAAAAAAAATAAAATACAAAAATAGAAACAAATATACAAAAACAACAAACGTAAAAAAAAAAGAAAAAGTAAATTAAACTAATAAAGAATAATATTAATAATCATATGAAGAAGAAGAAGAAGAAATGAATTTTATTATTTTAGAGAACTTATAAATTTTTTTAATTTTTCTTTTTTTTTTTATTTTTTATATATAAATAACCTTATATGTATATATATATATGTATATATAAAAATTAAATATTGTGCTTATTTTATTTTTTCTTTTATTATTTTTTACAGATTTTAAAAATTTATAAAATATTATAATTATATATATAGATATGATAAAATATTTATATTTCTATAAATATATATATATATATATATAATATATATAGAAATATGTGTTATATTTATTATTATATATTAATAATATTTACAGAAAATTTTGTATATATAATAATATATGTAACATAATATAATCCTAATTATACTAATTTAAGAAAATAATTTTATATGCATAAAAAAAAAAGAAAAAAAAAAAAAAAGAATGGTATACTCTGAAAAAATAAAAGAATATATATATATATATAATATTTTAAACCTAAACTGAACATTTCATTTTTATTTATTACCCTTAGGAAATTGAATTTTTCTATACATTTTATGATATATAGAGAGACGTTGTGTACAGAATTTTTTTAATAGGTGAAATACATTATTATATATTTACATATAAAAAAATTATATCAAATTATATTATTACCTTAAATAAAAAATAAAAAAAAAATATTATTTTTTATATTTTATATTTTATATTTTATTTTTTATATTTTATATTTTATTTTTTATATTTTATATTTCATTTTTCATATTTTATATTCTATTTTTTATATTTTTGTATAAAAAAAATTGTGAAACAAAAAAAATACCCACAACTTATCCTTATAAAAAAATGTAAAAATTATTTGTTCAAATTACTAAAAGAAGAAAGGCATAAAAAAAATTTGACTTTTTTTTTATTTTTCCCCACTACATCATGAATCATATAAAAATACAAAGTATTAAGAGAATATTATGAACAAAATGTAATGTACGAATAATTATTCATATAATCATAAGAAAATAAAATGGATAAATTAATATATATAATATCTATTTATATCAAGAAAAATAAAATACTTAGATCTAAATATATATATATATATATATATATATATATATAATTCGTATTTCTTCTTTTTTTATTTTTAGATTCAAATATTTTATTTTATGAATACTTTTGAGTCAATTTTCTTATCAAAAAAAAAAAAAATGTATTTAATATTACATATATATTATTATTTTATCACAAAAAAAAAATATAAAAATATAAAAAAATATAAAAAAAAAAAAATAGAAAAATAAAAAAATATAAAAAAAAAAATATAGGAATATAGAAAAATATTAAAAAAAAAATATAGAAATATAGAAAAATATAAAAAAAAAAATATAGAAATATAGAAAAATATAAAAAAAAAAAAAAATATACAAAAATATACAAAAATATAAAAAAATATATATGTAAATATATAAAAATATTATAAGAGAAAAATATAAAAATATTAAGAGAAAAATATTAAAAACAAAAATAAAAAAATATCTTTTTTATATA
>NW_017962578.1:0-300 GCF_001601855.1 Plasmodium reichenowi | reverse complement strand
CAAATTTCACCTTTATAGAAGGTAAAATTATTTTATCATTTAAATAATATATTTTTTAGCTAAGAAAAAAAAGAAATAAATAATAAGTAACATTAATTTTTTTTTTTTTTTTTTTTTTTTTTATACATAAAATCAATATAATTATTATTTAAAATTATATTAAATTTTAATAATATTTTTAAGAAATAAATTTGGTATGGAATTTATATATAATATATTATATAATTAAAATATTAATAATTTCTATTATATAATGATTCAATTTACTTTAGTTTCCTTCAAACTTATGCTATTTATTTT
>NW_017962576.1:0-350 GCF_001601855.1 Plasmodium reichenowi | reverse complement strand
TAAGAAAAACAAAAAAAAAAATTATTTTTTCCTTTTCATGAATTAATGTGACAACATTTGTGAATGGAATAATTTTAAATATGTTATATATAATATTTTTTATTATAATGATTAAAACTATATTAAATATTAATTTATTTATATATATATGTATATTTTTATAAGTGGAAAAGAAGAAGAAAGGTTTCATTATTAATATAAAAAATATATAAATGGGGGTTTTATTTTTTACACGTATAATATATATAATTATTATATTATTTATATGTTATGTATTTTTTTATTTTTCTTAAGAAATAAATTATTTAGAAAAATATGCATTCTATAAAAAGTATTTCTTTTATACCTTA
>NW_017962575.1:0-300 GCF_001601855.1 Plasmodium reichenowi | reverse complement strand
CACATATAAGATACCATAATTTTTTCCTTTTATTTTCTTTTTTTAAAGAATATGAAAAATGTATAATATTTACAATAATCCTTAAAAAGGAAATAATATATATATATATATATATATATATATATATATTTCTGTATTATTTTATATTTTTGCCTTTTTCATTAATTTAATATTATTAAAATGATTGTCACGTTATATACATAGTATCCTTTTATTGTATATAATAAACTGCTTTTTAATTTTAGTTGCAACAGTTTTTATACAAAGAATTATATCATATATATATATAATATATATATA
>NW_017962573.1:0-1392 GCF_001601855.1 Plasmodium reichenowi | reverse complement strand
ATATGTGATGATATATATTATATAAATTATGTTAATGTATTATATGTATCTTTATATAATGTTATGTTACTTGTTTTATATATAGTAGCATATGTTATATAAATACTTTTTATATTGATTTCAAATTTATAATTTTTATTATATATATATATATATATATATACATATACATATACATATGTATATGTTTAATTACATTCTTGCATTGAATGTTCACATGTTATATTATTTATAAATAAATATTTGTGTATAAGATAATTGCATGGAAAATATCATAATAGACATTATTTATAATATGTATTTCCTTAATTTCATTTGTAATATATGATATATATTATATGGAAAGAAGAAATGATTCAATAATATCCTTATAAAATAAATAAATAAATAAGAAAGACATATATCAAGATATATCTGAAATGAGATAGTTCATTGAATAGATTAATTAATAAATATAAATGAAGTCAATATTTTTAATAAGTATATTTAAAAAATATATATTTATATATGTATAATATTTTCTGTAATTATAATAAGATATGTAAATATATATAATATATTTTTTTTCTTTTTTCATTATAAGGTTTGTCACTATCCAACTATTATTTTGTTAAATATCTCATTTATGTATTTACAAAAAGTTGTATGTACATTTTATTCGTACACTTCTTAAAAAATTATATAAAAACTTCTATAACAAAATACTTTGCAAAAAAAAAAAACTTCTAAAAAAAAAACCTTTGCAAAAAAAAAAAAAAAAAAAAAAAAATAGATTTATTTTGGGAAAGCTTAAAATATAGATAAATGAATATGACTAATTATTTTTTTTTTATAATAATGTAATGGAAAAAATAACGATTAAAATATTTTAGAAAAAGAAAAATGGTTTATGAGATAATTAAAAATAAGACAAATTAATCGATTGTACGTAATTTGTTTCGTTGAATGTTTTAAATTTAATATAAAAATTTATTAAACGTTATAATTATATATATATATATATATAATTATAACTACTAAAATTCTATATCTAACATAAAAATGTTATGTAATAAAAAATATCGCTAAATTAAAATTATAAATAACAAAAATATTTAATTATATAAATATTTTTAATGAGTGCTGTAAATAATAAAAATAAATAAATAAATAAATATATATATATATATATATATATATATATATATAATATGAAAAAGAAAAATTGATAAGATATAAAAATAAAAACATACACACAAAATTGTTTTGCCGTTTTATAAAATATAGAAAATGATATTTGGGATAAATATTTTTCATTATATGTTGATTAATAATTTTTTGTATTTTCTCCTTGAATAAATATATGAATACTTACATACATAGATACATATACACACACACACATATATATAT
>NW_017962571.1:0-742 GCF_001601855.1 Plasmodium reichenowi | reverse complement strand
ATATTATAATATTATTACATATATATAATATGTTCATATATATATATATATATATATATATATATATATAATTATTTATATAGAATTATCTTTACACAAAAATAAAAATAAAAAAAACGATATATAAGAAAAATAATATAATTCACATAAAAATATTTTCTGTACATATTCATATGACGTTGTGTAAAACATATAAGCAAACATAAAAGAAAATTAAATTAACACACATAAATATATATATAAATATATATATGTGAAAAACAAAACAAAAAAAAAATATATAAATAAAAGAAATGAAAAAGCAAATAAATATATAACTTCTTATGTATTTATTATATATATATATATATACATATATTACAAAAAACATAAAAGAAAAAAAAATTCAGTGATATGGAAAATATGAATGTTAGATATGAATTTTAATTTGTTTATACTAAAAATTACTTATAAATTATAATATTCTTTATTTTGTATTATATATATATATATATATATAATATATGTAACCTGAAAATTATGGTTATATATTATTATTGTAATTATGATTAAAATATATAAATAAATACACACATGAAATAGAAATATATATATATATATATATATATATATATATAATATACAACATAATAATATTATAGTTATTTCACGTTATTTCTAATTTTATAAAAATATATATTTTTTTTTTTCTACAATAAAAATACGAAATGAAAAAATAAACAAATGGTAGATAGTGAAAAAA
>NW_017962570.1:0-1995 GCF_001601855.1 Plasmodium reichenowi | reverse complement strand
AATGTTGTATAACGCATCAAAATATATATAATAATATAATTAAAAATATATATATAATAATTAATTATTTTGTTAGGTTATGTAATAATACAATTAATATATGATAAAATTCTATAGCTATTATTTAAAATATATATATATTAGTATATGTTATCAAAATATTACAATATGTAAATTATTAATAAAATATATTTATATAACATACAAGACAAAAGAAAACTATACAATCTGGTATCTAATAGTATATATATATATATATATATATATATATATATATATATATATATATAATTTATTTTTTATTTAATTGTTCTTTTTCTTTTTTTTTTAAATAATAATAAATATTAATATATTTTTTTTCATAATTATATGATTTAGTATTTTAATAATAAATAAATCTTTTAAAGAACCTCCAAACATTTTTGCATAAAATAATAATAATATTAATATTAGTAACGTAGATAAATTAGAGTGAAAGGTAAAACATACAAAAAAAAATTAGAAGAAAAAAAATATTACAAAAAATAATAAAATTAAATTATTTCTTAATTATTAATTTAAAATCTTTTTAATATCATATATTATGATACACAATGTTTGTTGTTAAATGTTTTATATAAATGCAATGATATAATATTTCTGTTGGACATTTCACAATTATATAATAATTTTTTTCTAACAACATTAAGTCATAAAACACTGCAAGATGTTATTACTGCAGAAAAATTTTGGGATACCACTTTTATTTATAAATCTGTTTAATTAGAAAACATTAATATGTGTTTTATGACTTCCGAACCTCAAACACATGAATTTTTTTTGTTCTTTGGAAAGTTTAGAAACGACTTGATTTTTTTGACAAATACGTAGAATCAAACGTACAAACTGCTAAGGCTACTACTGATAAAAGTCACGACAGAAGTTATAGAAACAAACAAAACTCTGTATAAGCTTCATGTGTTAGTTACAACACTGTTATAATAGCCTCCATTTTTGCAATAGAAGTTATAGTTTTGGTTATGGTGATTATTTATTTAATTTTACGTTATCATAGAAAAATAAAATGAAGAAATAAGTACAATATATAAAATTATTAAAGAAATAGTTATGTTTTGTTGTCGCTATATTAAACGTAATTTAATATTTTACGTGATATGTTTGATTTTATATGAAGGGATATTATAATTATTGATTTTTGATAAAATATGATATTCTTATATTTCATTTTTTTTTTGTATTAGTTTAATTTTATATGATAATTTAATTATTAATATTTTTGTAATTTTTCTTTTTTAAATAAAAAAGACCATACATATTTAATATTAAATAAAGAACTTATATAAATAAATATATATTTTTTGTTATCATTATAATGAAATAAAAATGAAAATATAAGTATATTTATAAAATATAAATTAAGAAAAATAAATATAATGTTAATTGATAATATTCATCTTTAATATTGGTTTGTTGATATGTTTAATATGTATAATATAAAATATTATTATTTGTTCCCCTTATATATATTTTTTATTTCTTAATTTAAATTGATATTTCCTTATTACTAGTTCATTAAGACGAAAGCTACAAAATATATATTTATGAAACGACAATTATATATATCATTTCGGAAATTCAAAATTCTTTCTGTATACGTTCATATTTATGTATAAAATGGGACACTGTTTTTTCTTTTAACATACTGTTATAAAAGGAACATTTCTAAAGTAAGCAAAATACGTTATACAATATAGGTTTTATACACTATAATTTTATGGTATATATTTACAACTTTTCTATTTTTTTTCTTGTTTTTTTTTTTTTTTTTTACTCATAATGATCATTATATCAAATTTTTTTTTATAAATATTAACAATTTTTTCTTATACAAATAGTAAATACATATATTATAAAAATATACTATTTCTTAAATATTCAATTAAAACATGTAATAATACAATTCATGTATGGCAAAATTTTAAATATTGTATTTAC
>NW_017962569.1:0-300 GCF_001601855.1 Plasmodium reichenowi | reverse complement strand
TATACTATATATGTATAATTTTCGTATTCACACAAAAATATACTACATAGCATGTTATATGAATACTTTCCTTTTTTGTATTTTATTTTAATTATCATTATTAATATTCTTCCTCTCATCATAATATAATATAATTATTTGATAAAATCAATTCATTTTGTTAAATACGGTTAAATGTTTTTAAAGTAAAATTTATATTCATCTTAGTAATAACGTACATACATTAAAGATAAACGTGCAACATATAATAATATTTAGAACAAAAATTAAAATAATTAAATTAATAAAATATATTTTTTT
>NW_017962567.1:0-887 GCF_001601855.1 Plasmodium reichenowi | reverse complement strand
TTTTTTTTTAATATGCGGTTAGGTTACAATAATAAAAAGATTTATCTAATATTAAATATATAATAAATACATAAATAAATAAATATATATATATATATAATATATATAGATTCTTTTTAATTATATGTTGTTTATAAAAAAAATATAAACACAAAATAAAACAAACACAATAAATAATAAAACTTCTTTAAGATGATTTATAATTGTTCAATTTAAAAGATAATAGAAAATATAATATCTGAAGTTATTTATTACATTTTACAAAAATAAATTTTCTATTTATTATTATTTATATTATATAAAAAAAAAATAATTATACCATTTCTTCTTCCACTACAGGTAGCCAAATATATTTGCATTTTTTTTTTTTTTTTTTTAATATATTATTATTATTATTACTATGTGTATATTATTATATTATATATATATATATATATAATATATTTATATATTAAGATGTATGAAAAATAAATGCAGCCAAAAATATATATATAATAATTTATATAAATATGTATATATTTTTAAGATGCTAAATATTTTATTAAGCCCTAAAAAATAAAAAAAAAGCAAAAGAAAAATATAGTTAAATAAAAAAAATATAAACATATAATATATAAAAGTATATATATTATTATATATATAATTTGTTTAGAACAATACTTTGAATTAGATATATAATATATTATAATATTCAGATTTATATAATAAAAAATAAATATAAATAATACTTATTTATTTTGTGGATGTAGTTATATCTATCTGTATTATAATATTATATATATATATATATATATATATATATAATAAAGAAGAAGAACAAAATATTGTATAAATAATTATATATTTTTATATTATAATAATTTTAATGTTATATATTTTTTTTTTTA
>NW_017962566.1:0-524 GCF_001601855.1 Plasmodium reichenowi | reverse complement strand
AAAAAAAAAGCATACAAAAGTATAAAATATGTTTTGTGTAAATATATATGAATAAAAATATAAACTGTAAAATAAAAAATATTACATTCAATGTAATAACATAATAAAAATATACATTAAACTTGTAGGTAATGAAAATAATATATATCTTTTATATATTCATTAAATATAAATAAATATATATATATATATTTTATTTTAAGTTAAATGAAGAATTATGTGAAGGGTAATAATTAACTAATTTATAAATACGTATGTGGGTGTGACAATGCATATTAAAAAAAAAAATATATATATAATAAAAAATAAATAAATAAATAAATATATATATATATTATATACACATATATATATACATATATATATATATATATATATATATATATATATATATATATATATATATATAAATATACTTAGAATAAAATATACACCACAAAAAAAAAGTATACATATACATATATATATATATACATATATTCTTATATCTTTTTTTGTTTTTTTTTTTAAGTTATAATAAAAAA
>NW_017962565.1:0-300 GCF_001601855.1 Plasmodium reichenowi | reverse complement strand
AAATATATATATATATTTATTTATATATATTTAAATTTAAAATATTCAAAAATATAACTGATTTATAATAAAATATTATATATATATATAATATATATATAATAATTTAATTGTGTAAACGTTTATTTTATACTATAATATATACATATATATATATATATATAATATATGTAATATTTTTATCTTTCTATATTAAAATAAAAGGGATAAAATATTATTATTTTTTTATAAGGTATACTATTTTATATGAAATTTTATCATAACCTTTTTTTTTTTTTATATTTTATTTCTATTTATTTA
>NW_017962564.1:0-300 GCF_001601855.1 Plasmodium reichenowi | reverse complement strand
CTTTTTATATTGTTTTAGTATATTTCTATATATTTATATTTCTATATTTTTATATTTTCTTTTTCTTTTCTCTTTTCAATACTTTTTTTTCTTTTTAAGAACTATATTTATATATATATTTATATTTCTATGTTCCTGTTTTCCTTTTATCTTTTTTCCTTTTTTCTTTTTTAAGAAATATATTATTATATATTTATATTTCTATATTTTTATATTTCTTTATTTTTCTATTTCTATATTAGTTTTATCTTTTTTTCCTTTTTATTTTGTTTTAGTATATTTCTGTATTTTTGTATTTCT
>NW_017962563.1:0-300 GCF_001601855.1 Plasmodium reichenowi | reverse complement strand
AGAGAAAGAAACGAAGGAAGAAAATGGAAAGAGAGAAAACATAAATCAGACTTACATTTTGTTTTTTGTTTTCTTAAATAAAAATATCTCACAGAAGTTATACACAAGTATATATATTATTCTAAATATATATAATATATATATATATATATATATATATATATTTTTTTTTTTTTATTATATTATGAAACCTTTACAAGATATAATTTTTTCGAAACAACCATTCAAAATTATATTTCTCTTTAATTTTTTTATCGCATAATAATATATTATATTTTATATATTTATAAATATTTGGGT
>NW_017962562.1:0-2889 GCF_001601855.1 Plasmodium reichenowi | reverse complement strand
AAAAAAAAATCAATAAAAAAAATGTGTAAAAATATAACACATCTGAACATAAAAAAATTAAAAATAATATAATATTTTAAAGGAATATAATTTTAAATATATATAAATAATAAACATTTTAAAATTAATATTAAAATATAAAAAAAAAAAAAAAAAATATATATATATATATATATGTATATATGTATTTCAATTTATATTAAAAATATACAAAATATTTAACGCACTAAATCCTCACCAAAAAAAAAAATAAATAAAAAAAAAAAAATATATATATATATATATATATATATAATCAATAATAATAATTATTATTTAACAAAATACAAAATATATATTTAAAAAAAGTAAAATTCATTCAATATTTAATATTATTCTTAAAATATTATATTTATGGTTCTGTGTATTCACATACATATTTTATACTCAACAAACATATTAAAAAAAAATTAAAAAATAAAAAAATATATTATATATATGATTATAATATTATAGTGAAAACCAAAAATATACATAAATACCTTAGATTTTATTTTATTATAAATAAATATAAATATATATATATATATATATATATTTGTAAGAAGTAGGAGGAAGTTATATATTTATAGTAATTATTATAAGAAATATTATAATTTAATATTGTTGGTTTTTACTAATTATAAAAAAAAAAAATTGATAGTATTTATGAAAATTTTTTGTATATGGAATAATTATAATTCTAAAAAGGGAAATTAAGAAAAAAAACAAGAATAAAAATAGAAAACATAAAAAATATTATTATAATAGGATAAAGTATCTTATATAAAATATTTGTGTTACTTTAAAGACATATTTTATGTAAGATTATGTGGAGTAAATGATGGATCCATACATTTTATAAGCTAATAGGTATATTAATAATATTAAAATTGAATTTTTAATTCGGAAATTCTTGATGGATACTGTCCAAGAATTATATATATATATATATATATAATTATAATTTTATATTGAACATAAGAAAAATATGTTTTATATTTATATTTATTATACAAACATATATATAGATAATTTACTATATACATGTCCTTATTGTTTCGAATTTCCAAAATATTTTATATTATTATCACATCATATATATGCATATTTTTTTCTTTACCATTAAACGAGTAATAAGGAAATATTATTATTATCATATTAATAAGGAAAGAGAAATAAAATAAAAAGTGTAAATAATAATAATAAAAATATTTTATCCTATATATGATATAATAATGGAACATACCATTATATATATATATATATATATATATATATTCTAAAAAGAATAATTAAATATTAAGGATGAATTTCAACAATTACCATTGTATTTATTCATGTTCATTTATAATATATAAAAATAATTATCTGTTGAAAACTTTTTCAATATAATATAAAAAATAAATTAGTTAAAATTATAATATATAATATAAGGGTTTATTGCTAAATATATCACATATTATTATACATGTATATATATATATATCTAAGGTCTTAATATTATATTATTGTGTAATATATATATTAAGAAGTGTAATTTTATAATTGTTATAGTGAATGTAAATATAAAAAAAAAAAATTATACGACAAAAAAACTATATATATATATATTATTTTGTTCTTTGATTTTTATTTTGTCATTCTATTATCATTATTAGTATACTATTATTATTTCAAAATATCTAATAATAATAAATAATTTTTTATTTTTAAAAAAAAATATATATATGATTCCATCTTGTCCTTTTCTCTCTATGATTGTCTATATATTTTTGTAAACATAAAAATGACATAAATAAATACATATATACAGAACATATATATGTATATGACGAATATGTATAAAATATAATTTTTCATCTTATATTTTGATGTGTTTCTTCGATGTTTATATATATATATATATATTTGGTTTGATGGTTGTATGGCGTGGGTTGAAGGTTCAGGGGTATATGTATGTTGAACATATGTTGGATGTGTGTGTATGTATGTTGAATATACTTTGTTTGTATAAATATGTATGTATATCAAAATATCTATGTTTGTGTTGAATTGGTTATATTTATAATTTTTGGTATTCTTTTGATTTTTGTTGTTTTGGGGGGATTGTTTTTTTTTTTTTTTTTTGTGAAGGTATAACTAAGATATATATATAACTAATAATGACACATATGTATATATGTATTATATATATAATAATTATATACATATATGTAAAATGAGAATCATGACATAATAATAGTTATTTAGTTGTGATGGTTACTATATTCACTTTCATTTTGTCCCTTTTTTTTTTACCTATATAAATATAACTTATTTCTATACAATACTATATAAAAATGTTACTGTTTGATGTATCAATTGTTGTATAGAACACATATGCATTATGTATTTTATATATATATATGTACGTATTATATATGTATTTTATATAATTTATGTTTATATTATTTGCATACATAAATTGTAACATACATATAGTTTATTATATGCTTAAATGACATTAGTAATATGAATATATTGGTATGCATATATGTTTATAAAAATGCAATAAATGATAACACAATTTTTCATTAATATACAATAAAAAAGGGCCTTTTATTAATAACATTTATTTGAATATATATATTTATATTTTTATACATGTAATGTATTTCTTTTATATTTTATTATATATATATATATTTTAATATTAGAAATAAGTAATACATAAAACACTAAATAAAAATTAATGCAAAAATATTTTTTATTAATGTTATAATATATTTTTTTCGTTATTTATTTATTTATTTATTTATTTATTATTATTATAATTTTTTTATTTTGATACTTTTTGTTCTTGATGTTATTTCTACGTAATATTATATT
>NW_017962561.1:0-300 GCF_001601855.1 Plasmodium reichenowi | reverse complement strand
ATGTATAATATTGATATTATAACATTACTATAATATATATATATATATATATATATATATAATTATAATATTATATATATATATATATATTAAATATTATCATATATTAAATATATATATAGTTGCCAAACACCTATATCTATATATATATATATCTATATATATATATATATATATATATATATATATATATGTACAAAATATCCATAGATTATTTTATATCATAATAATAAAAAAAGTAAAATTTGTACAAACTATAAACATTTGGTTTTTTTTTTGTTTTTTTTTTTTTTTGTTTTT
>NW_017962560.1:0-790 GCF_001601855.1 Plasmodium reichenowi | reverse complement strand
ATACTATGTACGGTATTTAATATTTCGACATATAGGTTTTGTACCCCACAAAATCATGATAACGTTGATATTCATAAGTAAATAATCTTCTCTATAATATGATAAATTCGTTCATCCATTTTTTCACTTTTATCACATATGATAATACTCTGAAGAAAAAAAAAAATATAACTAATATAAAAAAGAAAATGAATGTCATATATATATATAAAAATTTGTGTATGCAAATATAATACCAAATATATATAGATAATATACATATGTGTTATGTACAAAAATTGATACTCCAAATACAAATATGATTATTATATATTATTTTATAGAAATAAGTTATATTTTAAGTGAAAGTTAAAGTAAAAATAATAACCATCACAACTAAATAACTATTATTATGCTATGATTCTCATTTTACATATTTTATATAATTGTTATTTATATAATACATATATACATATGTGTTCATTATTAGTTATATATATATATATATATATATATATATATATATATGTGCGTTTTCGGCATATCTTCACAAAAAAAATATATATATAAATGCCAACAAAACAACAAAAATCCAAAAAATACAAAAAATAATAAATATAAACAATTCAATATAAGCATAGATATTTTTATATACATATATATATGCATACATACATACTCATACATCACATATATTTTCAACATACATATATCCTTACACCCCCTTCATCGATCCATCAAACCAAATATATATATATAACCATCAATGAAAATCATCAAAATATAAAATGAAAAATGATATTATATTTTA
>NW_017962559.1:0-674 GCF_001601855.1 Plasmodium reichenowi | reverse complement strand
ATAAAAAATTATTTCTTCTTCTTCTTCTTATTATTATTATATATTTCCAGTAATAATAATATAATAATTAGGATAATATAAGTAGAAACATATATCAAATAACAAAAGAGTATATATATATGTATTTTTGTTGTCTAGTATTATTATAGTTATAGCATAATATATATATATATATTATATATGTTGATTATAACAATTATGACATTATACTTCTTATATTTATCAGATATATATATATATTTAATAGTATGTATTAGTTTTCTTTTGTTCTTGTTTTTGTTATTTCTCTATATTATTTGTTGCATATAATAATTACTATTTTTTTTATGCTTATATTTGCATTCACATTTGGAAGAAATAAAAAACAGAAAATAATAATAATGATTTTTATATATATTTATTAATTATTAATTTTTTTTTCATTATAGAATACTGTTTTTTCGTTTATTTTTATTATATTATAATCTATTTTTCTTCTCTCGCTGTTAATTTATTTGTTTTTCTCTTTTTCCTTGTAACAAAATTAAACATTTCCATATACTACAAATATATATATATATATATATATATCAAGATGTGCAATACATAGATTCAACATATTTTTTAAATGAATACGTAGAGATCACATACATATGTATGTTAATATATACAAAATAAAAATACGTATAGAATAA
>NW_017962558.1:0-300 GCF_001601855.1 Plasmodium reichenowi | reverse complement strand
TAATATTAAAAAAATTTATCAAAACATATTACATTTAGAAAAAAAATTTTTTTTTATAATTTTGAATGAAATTTAATTTTATATCAACACAATAAATTATAATGGTCATTGTTTTTTTATTTTTTTCATATTTTTTAATAACATGTAACGATATAGTAATAATACAACATATTATTTTGTTGTAAATTATTTACAAATGTGTAAAACCACAATTTTGGAAATTGTATATGACATATATATATATATATATATATATAATACCATTATAGAACATACATATGAAATACATATGAAATAGTT
>NW_017962556.1:0-789 GCF_001601855.1 Plasmodium reichenowi | reverse complement strand
AAATATAAAAAGAAAAAAAAATATTCCACGTAAATTTCAACAAAGTGAAAGAAAATGTAAAAAAAATAACTAAATATTTATATATATATAAATATTTTTTCCTTCAATATAATACAATTAAAATTAAAAGCAATAAATAAAAAATATTGTATTTTCACAAAACTATTTATTTTTCTCTTAAAATCACGTATTCTCAAAAAAATTTATAGATAAATAAAATTAACACTAAATAAATAAATCAGGTTTATATATTATATAATATATATATATATTCTTTTTTTCTTTTTTTTTATAATTATAAATCATAAAAAGAAATAATACAAAAGCTGTTTTCCAATACAATTAAAATATTAAAATAAGGAAAAAAAAAAAAAATAGAACAAAAATATAAAAATATATATTATTTTCTTATTTGTCATAGAAATGTTTAAATTATTATAATATATATAAATATAATACAACAGAATAATGTTACATTATAAAAAAAAAATATATATATATTTTTTTAAAATATTTATAAATTTTACATATCATACATATATAATTATATTATTTTCTACATTATATATTTTTTTTTGTATTTCTTTTTTATAAAATATGCCCTATATATTCTTCACAAAGTAAAAATATGTATTTCATTTTTTTAGTAAAAAATATATATTTTATAATATAAAAAATTATATATATATAATATATATACAATATAGAATATAGAATATGGTTAATTTCATGAATCAAAAAAATATAAATATATGAAGAATAGCAAAACTATATGAAATAAAATATAAA
>NW_017962555.1:0-2538 GCF_001601855.1 Plasmodium reichenowi | reverse complement strand
ATATATATTTTTTTAAATTTCATGGATAAGGAAAAAAAAATAATAATAATAAATAAATAAATAAAATATATGTATTTCTTTAAAATACTATTCAAAATATAATTTTAAGAATATTATTAAAAATATTATTTTATTATTTTTTTTTTAAATAATTTTTTTTTTTAATTTATACAAAAACTCATGAAGAAAAAATACATATTATATATAATATATATAAAATACCACGGATTTGTGGATAATCTCTATATAATGTATTTATTTACGTTACATTTATATAAATAATAAAATAAATGTATGGTATACTTTTTTTTTAAATTAAAAAAAAAAAAAAAAAAAAAAAAAAATGTACGAAAAGTACTATAAAATATATAAAGCATACATTTCAATATAAAATATTTTAATTATTAAAAAGATTACGACAAATTGTGATATTTTATTTTCATTTTTTGTATTTTTTTATTTCGTATTTATTCCAAGGAATATGTATATAATTTGTACGCATACATTTTTTGGGTACAAATGCAATTTTGGAATTTTAGCTGTACTTTTCCTATTTTGTATATATATTTAATATCAATATATATAATAATAATTTATATAATATATTATATAAATAAATATATTATATTTAGTATATGTATTATTATTATTTTATATATGCATAAAAATATATTAATATATTTTTTGATACATTTTTTTCCCTTTCTTTTTTTTTCATATATATATAAATCCACATATATATGGAGGATTAGTATAGAATAAGGATTTTATTAAAAAAAATACAAAAAAAAAAAATATTTTCTGTTTTACTACATTTTTACATATATATTAAAATAATACATTATAATATTATATAATATGCAATTTTTATATTTTCTTAAAGAATACACGGGTTATATATATATATATATATATATATATAGGAGGTTATATAATTTTATATAAAATTTAAAAATTAATAAAAAAGAATACCATAAAAAATTTTATATTATTATATATATATATATATATATATATATATAATAAAATATGATATTATTTTTTTTTTTTTTGGAACATATATATTATATATAATTTTTTTACTATTTCCCGAAAAAAAATATATAAGAAGAAAAAAATAAATAATTATATAAAAAAATCAATATTTATCATTTTACCTTTTTTAAATATTTTATAAAATAATATTTAAATATATATTTATTTTTTATATTATGTTATTAAAAAAATGAATTAAATGGAAATATATATATATATATATATATATATATATTTCTAATTTCGAAAACGCAATAATTGATAAATTAAAAAAATATTAGATCCCTGTGTTTGATATATATTATATATTTTAATAATTCTATTAACATTTTATTCATATAAAAATAAGGAATAATTTAGGATTCCTACACGATTTATAAATAATCTATATATATACTATTTGTTCATAACAAAATATGAATATATATATATATATTTATATATTTGTATACATTTACTTATTCTTATGAAATAACACTATATATAATAAGAACATTTATATATAGAAGGACAGCAGAATCCTAACTTTTTTAATTTGAAACTGTTAAATTAAAGAAAAATGTACATTAATTTTTTTACCTCTGCACAAAATTAATAGATTGTATATATATATATATATATATATATATATATATGCTACTTATTATATTTTAAAAGTTCAATTTTTTAACTATAAATATATATTATAAATATATAAATACAAAAAATAAAATACAATTCCTTTGTATTTGTCCAATTTTTTATTAAAGAAAAGAATGATTGTATAAAATATATATATATATATATATTAAATGTTCTATAACAAAAAAGAACGTATAGTTCATATCTAAAAGATTTTTCAACTTTTTCTAAGTTTTGTTTTTAAACACATGTATGCCTTTCAACATCTTTATGAATACAATAATTTATTTTTATTTCCTATTTTAATAACTCTAACGTTTTTATATGAAGATAATAAAATCCATGAGTTCTCGTAAAATTTTTCTCTTTTTAGAATATTCATCAATTATAAGATAGGAAATGTTAAAATTGACATATAATTATATATATATATATATATATATATTAAAAATACATTCTATTATTTATAACATACTTTTATCATTTTGTACATTTGAAATATGACCAATATATTATTTTTAACATATTTGTTATACTTTACTAACATAAAATTATTATTTCTACAGGAAAAAACAATTGTACATGTATATATATATATATATGTATGTATGTATGTAACACTATTATTTAAGATTCTATTACATAATTCATATATATTGATAAAAACCAGAACGAAAAAAAACAGTTGGAAATATTTTATTATTTCATGTGTTTATATAATTGAAATATACAAAGGCAAATAACCAGATATAAAAAAAAAAAAAAAAAAAAAATTATAATAACAAAATAAATACATTCTTATGATTTTGTTACCTTTTCATGCCTTAATATATAAAGTTCAATATATATCATTAAAATTTTATGAATACTAAAATTTAAATT
>NW_017962554.1:0-300 GCF_001601855.1 Plasmodium reichenowi | reverse complement strand
TGCCGGGAATCGAACCCGGGTCACTTCGATGGCAACGAAGTATTCTACCACTAGACCACAGATGCTCAAATAACATATTTTACATATCTAATTATTATTAAAAAATGAAAAAACTCTTTCCTAAATACTGTACGTATAAATTATATTACTATTTTATTTTTTTCTTTCCTATAATTATAGTAAATTCATTTAACATACAATTGACAAAAAAAAATAAATTTAAATAAATAAAAAAAAAAAAAAAATTACATGCATTTCTTTTTATTTCTTAAAATTTTATTTTATTTCCTTATTATTAAA
>NW_017962553.1:0-300 GCF_001601855.1 Plasmodium reichenowi | reverse complement strand
AAAAAAAAAAATATACATATATATATATATATGTATATATATATATGTATGTATAATCATTGTTATTTTTATATTTTAATTTTGTTGAAAAATAATTATTACCAGAATGGTACAAATCAAAATAACAAAAAAAAAAAAAAAAAATTAAAAAAAAAAAAACTAATAAAATATATAATATAATATATACAAAATATATATAAAAAAATTATAAAAAGCTACACATGTTTTCCAAATCTAATATGAAATTGTTGAAACTTCCAAATTTGCAATTCACTTTTTTCGCAATCCTATAAAAAAAAA
>NW_017962552.1:0-300 GCF_001601855.1 Plasmodium reichenowi | reverse complement strand
AAAAAAATAAAAAAAAAAATAAAAAAAAAAAAAAAAAAAAAAAAAAAAAAAAAAAAAAAAAAAAAAAAAAAAAAAAAAAAAAAAAAAAAAATTAAAAAATAAATAATATATATTTAAATAAAATATATTAAAAAAAAAATAAAAAAAAAAAAAAAAAAAAAAAAAAAAAAAAAAAAAAAAAATTTAAATGTCACATTTAATAAATTAATTAATATACAATTATAATAAAAAAAAAAATATATATATATATATATATGCAAAATAATTATGTTTATGATAAATGAAAATATTTACCCATGA
>NW_017962551.1:0-1055 GCF_001601855.1 Plasmodium reichenowi | reverse complement strand
TATTTTTTTTTAGCAATTGTTACACATAGATTATAGGAAGAATTTAAATTTAAATGATTTGAGTAAAAATCCTTGGTGGTCGTCCAATATTTAATTGGTTCCCCCCTCTTTTTATTATATATTTTTTTCTTTTTACGATACTTATTAATAATTATTTAAATAATATTTAATAATTATAATTTAAAAAAAGAAATAAATTAATATATATATATATATATATATATTATATATGTTTTTTTTTTTTAATTTATTAAAATATTTTTTGTAGTACCTTAATATTTTTGAAGTACATATTTATTTTACAAGAAAATTATATAATTTTTCAAGTGTACTTTTTTTTTTTAACATTTATTATTTAGCATGCATATTTTTTTGTACTTTTTTTTTTAATTAGTATTTGCATATTTTTTTGTACTTTTTTTTTAATTAGTATTTGCATATTTTTTTGATACAAAAAATATTGTTTTTGTATGATATCAATTTATTGTTGTATTACATATATTTTTATTTATTTTTTTTTTTTTTAATAAATATATATATATTTTTTAATATTTAAAACATTTTATAAATATATAAATAATAATAAAATAAAATAATAATTTTATTTAATAATATTTTTATTTATTTTGTTGAAATGATTAAAATGGAAATAATATATATATATATATATATATATATTTTTTTTGTTGTAAAATTTAAGGTCTTCATTTGATAAAAGGTTCCTAACATTTGTCCCATATATAAATATAAATATATATATATATATATACACATATAAACATATCTATATTTATTTTATAAAATTTATGTGTAAAATATAAAAAAAAAAATTATTTTGTTTAATAATGAAAATTTTATAACCAATACAAATATTACACACACTATTATATTGATATAAATAAAAATATATATATATATATATATATATAAAGTTTAATATATTTTATCAGGAAGTAGATGTTGTATAGAAATCGTTAAAAGTAAAAAATAAAAAAACGTGAAATAAATATACTTGGAATCAATAATTTAAAATAAATTTTATTTAAAAATTTATT
>NW_017962550.1:0-300 GCF_001601855.1 Plasmodium reichenowi | reverse complement strand
ATTTAAGATACAATTTGAATTACGTCATTCCATAAAAACAAGGAAAACCAAATAAAGTAATAAATAAGATAACCATAATATATTTATAACTTTTATTTAAATTAGTGAATTTTTAAAATTTCTTTATAATAACATATTTAATATTTTAAAAAAGAAGAAGAAACAAGTGGTGTTCTAAAATATAATTAGCTAAGAACAAAAGCTTTTTTAAATTATAGAATAATAAAATTTTATTATTTATATAAATATATGGTTTTTGAAAAATAAACATGCTTCTCTATAAAAAATTCTTAAATTTTT
>NW_017962549.1:0-5773 GCF_001601855.1 Plasmodium reichenowi | reverse complement strand
TATAATAATATTAAATTCATTTATCATTTTAGTTCTTTTGTCATAAAAGGGATATTATATATATATATATATATATATATTTAGAATACTTATTAAAGATATATTAACAGTTTCTTTATATTAAAATATGTCTTTTTGCAAACTTGAAATAATACTAATAATGTAAAAAATATAAATGTATGATAACATCATTGAAATATATAATTCTTTTTTAATATGTTCAAATATTAATTTTACAAAGTAGTAAATTAATCATGTTACCTTATTATTCCAGAAAATTTAATTAGAAAACAATAAGTTAGACATAAAATATTATGTAAAAATATTACATGAATATATATCATTTCTAAAATTATAAAATTATATTTATTAAAAATTCATATATCATTATTTTAATTCAAAGTTGCTAAATTATATATTATTTATAATAAATATTATATTATTTAATATATAAATTAAATTGTATTAAATAAAAAAAAAAGAATATATATTATGTTAAATAATATACATTATATATATTTTAATTTTTAGTATTAATTATTTAATATATATATTAAAAACGAATATATTTTTTTATAAATATAAATGTGTGTAAATATAAAATATAAGATTTAAATAAAAATAATTTTAAAAATATATTATTTAAATTAATATATAATAAATATTTATTAAAAATAATTATATTAAAATAAATAAATAATTAATTAATTAAATAAAATTAAAATACTTAAATAAATGTAATATATTAAATATTTATTAAAAATAATTAAATTTAAATAAATAATTAATTAAATAAATAAATAAATAAAATTAAAATATTAAATAAATTTAATATAATAAATTAAATTAAAAAATAATAAATAAATAATATAAAATAAACAATTTAATTAAAATAATAAATAAATAAATTAAAATAATAATTAAATAATTTAAAATAAATAATTTAATTAAAATAATAATTAAATAATATAAAATAAATAATTTAATTAAAATAATAAATAAATTAAAATATAAAATAAATAATTAAATTTAAAACAATAAATAAATAAATTTAAATAATAAATAATTAAATTTAAATAATAAATAAATAATATATAAATAAATTAATATATTAAATAAATTAATTAAAATAATTAAATAAATAATATAAAAATAAATTAATATATTAAATAAATTAAAATAATAAATAAATAATATAAAATAATTAAATTAAAATAATAAATAAACAATATAAAATAAATTAATTAAAATAAAATAAATAATTATGTGTAAATTATAATATATATGTTTAAATTTTTATATACTAATTAAATTATTAATATATATAATATTATATCATAATTATTTTAAAAATAATATAATAAATATTAATGAATTAAACAATATTTATTTTATAAAAATAAATTAATAATTATATTAACTTTAATAAATACATTATTTATTTATATTGGAAATAATTATTATTATATAAATATATATTAAAATAAATGAAATAATATTATAATTTTTATTAATTAATATAATTTAATTTAATAATATAAATAAAATAATAATATATTAAAACAAAGAAACAAAATATATTATTAAATATATAAATTTAATTAATTAATTATAAAAAATAAAATAAATAGACTCATAAATAATATATAATAATTTAATTAAAAAATAATTTAATATATTTTTAATTTTAATTAATTAATTAAATATATATTAATATTATATATATATCATAATTTAATATATTTTTTTTTATAAATAATAATTAATTAATTAAGTTTATTAAAAATAAATATTTAATTTAATTTAAATATATATAAATAATATTTAATATAAATTAAATTAATATAATTAATTATTTATTATTAATTCAAATAAAAAATAATAAATTAAATAT
This sequence comes from Plasmodium reichenowi, assembly GCF_001601855.1. Taxonomy (NCBI): domain Eukaryota; phylum Apicomplexa; class Aconoidasida; order Haemosporida; family Plasmodiidae; genus Plasmodium; species Plasmodium reichenowi. The sequence goes on along the minus strand of NW_017962549.1, from coordinate 3,879 downwards.
ATATATGTTTTATGTAAATATATTATAATTATTATTTTTATTTAATTAATTAATTTATATTATTATTTTATTATTTATTTAACATTTAAAAAATAAATAATTATATATATATAATAATAATTAAATGAAATAATTTAATTATAAAAATAAAATTAAAAAGAATTATTTATTTATATACACATTTTATATATTTAAATATAATAGTTTTATTATTATACATAACAAATAGATTAATTAAAATAATATATTAATATATTTATATTTTATTATTTTTATTATAAATTAATAATTATATTTTAAATATTAAATTATATAAAATATATATATTTATAATTAATTTATAATTAATTTTAATTTAAAATATTTTATTATTAATATTATTAAATTAAATGGTAATAAATGAAATTATTTATTATTAATTTATTTTATTTTAAGTTAAATTATATATATATATATAATTTATTTATTAAATTAATAAACATATATATTTTCTTTTTTATTAAATTAAATATATATATTATATATTAAATAAATTATAATATTAATATATAAAATAACAGTGTAATAATTAATATATTATAATATATTTTTATATTAAAATAAAAATAAATAATATTATATATATATATAATTAATTATTAAATATTAATTTTTGTTTTATATTAAATATATTATTATTTTTAATATATTTAATTAATTATCTATAATAAATTATTATATTGTTTATATTAATTAATTAATTTAATAATAAATATAAAATAAATAATTATATAATTTTATTTAAGTATAATTAAATTAATAAATATATAAATAAAAATTAATTAATATATAAATTATTTTATACATAATTATAATTAATTTAATTATTATTTAATTAATATATTATATATTTATGTATATTAATATATATATAACTTTTTTTATATTAAATAAAAATAATTTTCTTTTACTTCTAATATAAATATATGTTATTTTCCTTAAGATATTTATTTTCAATAAATATTATTATTATTTAAATAAATATAATTATATAATATGATAATATCATATATATATTTTTATATAATTAGAAATTGGGAAAGAAATTATTTTAATTCAGAAAATATATAAAAAGGTAACATTTTAATTCCATTTGTTTATCATTTATTATATATATATTTTTTTTTTACTATAAAAATATAAATACAAGAAAAAACTATCTTAATTTTAAATGTTAATATTTGATGGATTAATTAATTTAAGACAATATATTATTTAATCATTTTATTTTGTAGGCCTTCATAAGTATGAAATATATCATTTACTATTATGTTTTGTGAATGAATTTTAATGTGTAACTTTAAATTATGTTAATGTTGAATATTTTTCTTGATCGTCTTATAAAAAAAAAACATATTCCATAAAAACACATATGATGTTATATCGCAAATATAAATTTTTTCGTATATAACAAATAAAACAATAGTATTTTCTTAACTTACAAATGTAATCATTATATATTAGTTTAACATTATATAACCGTCATTGATGAATAAATTTTAAGAGAGAACTGAAAATATCTGCAACATTTAGATGCTTTAATAAGATAAAAATATAATAAAAGTATTTAAAAAGTTTCTTTTTATAGAATCATTTATTTATATTATACATGTAAATTAAATTCATTTCTTCATAATGTATGATAAAGAAAAAAATGTTGTACTTTATGAAACATATTTAATACATATAATTTTTTTTTATTATATATTGTAATATATAAAACTTTAAGTTCAATTCCTTTGTAAAACAAGTAAATATTTACTTACCGACATAATGAAAATAAAAATTTTTAAATCACATTAGACATAAAAATATACCTCGAAAAAATTAAGAATATTTTATTTAGAAATTTTGTTTTGTGATGTTGGATAAAATATGAATAAATTATATATCAGTAAGAATTAAAAACAGTTGTACAAAAAGTGTATAAATGGAAAAAATTGTGTTCAAAGTGGATACATGTTCAAAATGAATTACCATGTCGTATATGAAAAAATTGATATAAAAATATATTCACTTTGAAAATTCATATTCCCTTTATTTTAAAGTGTATTATATGTTGTCCTTTACACTTTTTTAATACAAAATTTTTAAGATAATCATTGGGTATATATTTAAGAATATTTTTTTTGGAATATTCCTAAATTTAAATTTTTTATTGTTATTCTCTTAACACATTATGATAAAAATTGTATGTATGGTGCAGTATTCATATCATTTTATATACATATTTTAATTCATTATACACTTTTATTAATAGAAAGAAATATTGAAAAATAAAAATTGTTAAAATAAATACAATATAGCACCTTTATATTATGTGTCTTTATAAAATTTTTTTTTAGGATTTACGTAAAAATCTCTATATACAAAAGGACAAATGTATGGAACAAATTTTTTGTAACACAAATAATTCTACATATATTTTTCATATAAAATGGGCATCTTGGTAAAATAAAAAATTAATAATAATGTTAGTTTTAAATTTGTTTTTTCTAATGTTATTTATGCCATTGAAGAATTATATAGATTTGTTATTACTTTATATATATTTTCTTATTATACAAAATAAAATGAATATAAAATATACGCACTTATATATTGAATGAAATTTGCAATGATAACGAGATATCTTATTTATAATATACAATTTTTGTGAATTATACTTTCTTTATATGTTTCATATGTATGAAAACATATAACTATTATAAATAAAACAATATAGAGACGTGTTTTATAATGTTGTAAGGTAAATATATAAAAATAAAAAACAATAGAATGCATATTTTAATTGTAATTAAATATTTCAGTGCATTATTTTATGATCCATACACAAATAAGATAATATGAAATATAATAATAAAAAAAACAAATGTTCAAAATATGTTTTCAGTATTTATAAAAATTTTATTATATAAAATATGCATGATTGAATCATTACGTTTTTAGTGTTAATGAGTTATAAAAAAATTACCTTTTTTTTCCTTCATGCATATATAACATTTAAATTTTGTGAACAAATCCTTATAAATATATATAGATAAAAAATACATAATTACAGTTTTTATATAGTTTTATAAATTATTATAGATGATAGATGATACAATGTTATTATTTATAAGGATTGACAAAATATTTCAGAATGATGTTATATACCTATTAAAAAAAGAAAAAAGGAAATACATTTATAAGATTATATGTTGATTCTTTCAATTTTAAAGTTTTATTAAACTGTAAAAACGTATGCTTTTTTATTTAAAAAGAAATAAAATTTATTTGTTTTTTTTAAGAACATCTAACGAAATGTTTTTTGATTTCTATTAATATTATGAACATTCATTATGTTTGAGGAAAAATGTTTTTCAAAAATACATATAAAACTGAAGTATATAGAATAATAAATTTATAAATGTATTACTTGAATATATATATTTATAAGAAGATAGAAAAAAATATAATTATTTTTTAGTATATATTATAAAACATGAACAAAAACAATTTATTTGATCAATCATAAAATATAGACCATTAAAATAATAAAAGGTAAAAACATTTCTCAAAAAAATTCTACAGAATAGAAAAATAATTTACACATTATTTCAATTTATTTTATATATATATAGAACATAGATCCTTATTTTGTTAAAAATATTATATCATTAACTTTTAAAATGAAGAAAAAACCGATGTAGATTTTTTCTAACATTTTTTCATTTCTTAATGTATACTATTCATTCAATATAATAGATTAGTTCATAGATATTATATATATATATATATATATATATATATATTATATATAAAGCAACCAATTAAGTAAATATTCCACAAATTATGTTA
>NW_017962548.1:0-2709 GCF_001601855.1 Plasmodium reichenowi | reverse complement strand
TGTTTGTGTGAAGCTTATATTATAATGGTTATTTACCAAATTTTCCTAAAAAAGAAAGAAGATTAATGAATATATATTGAACATTTAATAATTGTTTTATTATGTATTTACGTTACTGTAATAATAATGTATTTATTAAAAAGGTAAATAATAACATTTTAACGTAATATATGTTGATGTTTAATTGAGGGAAATAATATTTTATATTTGAAATTGTATTGGTCTAATTTATATGAAATGACGTATTTTATTTTCTAATATAGAATTTATATAATAAATTGATATGCGGAATTAGTGTTGTAATATTATGATATAATAACATTATATTTCCATTATACTTTTAATTTATTTTATAAGAATATTCATATAATATTAAAAAAATAATAAATATGATATAAAATAAATAAAAAAAAAATTTCTATTTTATATTTGTTTTTTTTTCTTTTTTAATTTTTCATAAATTAATTCTCTCATATACATATATAAGAATTCTGATAAATTAACATTGAAATACATTTTAACAAATATTATATATATATATATATATATTATATTGTTTATACACATAAAAATGTGTAGATGAATAGTTGTTATTGGTGTAAACCACATATATATCATAATAGCTGTCATGATTTATATCAAGTAAATATCCTAATATATATTCTAATATAATTATTATTTTTGAAATAATAACAAAATTTCTTGTAATTAATAAAACATAATATTAATATTAAAGCTAATATAAGAAAATACCTTTTATTTGTATTTTAATATTTATATATTTTCTTTTTAGTTTATTTGATTTTTGTTTCTAATCGTTATTATATGTTAGAAAATGCTCTTTATTTTATTATGTTATGATACCAAATTAATTTATAAATTTATTATTTGTATATAAAATAGATTTTAAATAATATTATAAATATACTCTATAATAAAGTATGTAGTTTGTATCCTTTTATATAAATGTAAATAATATACTTATATTGCATTTATAATTTATATGTTGTAAAATAAATATATTATGTGATAAATGTAATAAGTATTCTAAAGAAGTAAATTTATATAATATTAATAATGAAATATACTTTTTATATGATATATTCCACTATGTACTACAAGTGAAATCTAATAAATATATATTATTTTAAACATTCAACTAATAAATTATAATTATATATATATATATTAACCATATTAATATAGGTTCTTTATTTAAAAATTAAAAAAAATTAATTTAAATTATCTTTTCTATTAAAAAAAAAAAAAATTATATGATTAAATTATCATATAGCAATATAAGAAAATAAGGTATGAACATGTAATATTTTAAAAAATTAATTATTGTAACATCATTGTATATTAAATAAAAAAATGACAATACGTTGAATTATTTTTAGTATCAAGACACTACATGTCTATTTCTTTAATATTTTGATATATTGGTACTTTTTGTTGATTTTTTTTTTTGTTCGATAACGTAAAATTAAATATATAATTAAAGGTATGGATACTATAATGATTATTACAATACTGGAGGCAATATAAGGATTAGTTAAAAATTCGTTTTGAGATGTTTGTGCAAGGAAGTTTGTACCATAAGTTTCAATACCTTCAGCTGTAGCTCCTGCTGGTTTATCTGAAATAGTTTTTGTAAAAAAGGCACCTTTTTTATTGTGAGTAAAACTATATACGAAGGTGCAGAACTTAGAATCTACGGAAGCTTCATCTACTGCGCACATTGTACTACATACTTTGTTAACTATATTAACAAGAGACATACTATGACTATAATTTGGCGAATGTATTGATTTGTCTAAATTTATAGCAGATACTTGACCCAAATAAAATATATGTTTCATTAGTTGTATAGGTTTAGTTACAGCGGATTGAGTAGCGGTTTTAAGTGGTGCAGGATATATATATGTGTGTTTCAGCAATTAATCCAACACTTGATGCAACACTTCCTAGACCATACTCACATTTCAAACATGATTTTTCTATTTTTATCTGCTAGAGATTTTTCGCATTGACATATGGGGAATTCCCAGATATCTATATGAGTGGTTATTACATCGTATTGTTGTTTTAATTGTTTTCGAATTTTTTTTTTTAAAATAATTTGTTGAATTGTTTTATCGCATTGTTTTTTACATTTTTGTCGTTTTTCCATGAACATTTCGTGATGTTCGAGAAATCGTTGTGATTTATTCCATTTCACGGTCATTATCATAATTACATGTATATATCTCATAGCAGAAAAAAACACGTGATGTAGTAATTGTTTCTTTTGTTGTTGTTGTAGTATGAATTTTTTTTTTTGATATTTACAAATAAAGAATTTATATATATATAATGTATGTTATAATATATATATATTTATATGTACGTAGATATTATTATTATATTCATTATTATTTGTATATATGTGGTAATATTACTAATATATTTAACATAATGGGGAAAATAAGAAAATATTAATGTAATTGTGTTTCATTTTTTTTATTTAAGTATATTTTATTTGTATAATTTCCTTTTGTTAAATAACATTTAAATATTTATATTATTTTATATATTTTGTTTTTGTTTTACAAAAATAAGTTTAATAGAAATATTATTATATTTTTTATGATGTAATTTAGTTCTGTTTTCATTATAGAAATATATATATATTATTTTATTTGAACCATGATTCCATTTTTATTTGAA
>NW_017962547.1:0-540 GCF_001601855.1 Plasmodium reichenowi | reverse complement strand
AATTTCATACATAAATATATATATATATATATATAGAAATATTTCAATTGTGTATGTGTTTTATTTTCCTACATTATTCAACAATAGGAATAATGCACACAATTAAAAGCGAAACGAAGATTTTTTACTTAAAAAAAAATCATTTTCCCTTATATTTTGTATTATAATCTATATATTATATTTCACAATATAATTTTTGTAAAATTAAACATACTAAAAATTTATTTATAATATAATTATAATATAATATATTATATATATATATTTGAATTTATTCTAACCTTTTAAAATTAATATTTAATCCTATTAAATATGAATAAAAAAACCTAGTACTTAAATAAGTATATTTTTCCAAGTATTATAAGAAAAAAAAGAAATATTATTATTGTTATTTCTAACTTTTTATAATCAAATTGTAGTTTAGATATTATATATTATATACATAAAATATATATATTTATATATTTTTAATTTTTTTTTATATATATTTTATTTTATTTAAATATCCTTAAATAATTTATAATCTATAAATTTAATTAA
>NW_017962546.1:0-1155 GCF_001601855.1 Plasmodium reichenowi | reverse complement strand
AAAATATATATATATATAATGAATAAAAAAAATTTTAAAATGATATATTTTTTAAATCTACAACACATACTTTTTTTTTTTTCACTGTGTTTTTTCTTTTTAAATATAATATCCAAATATATGCACATAAATAGGAAATTATATAAATACATATATATATATAATATAAATATATATATGATAATTCATAATTTTTTATTTAACAAAATTTTATATAATAAGAATACGATGGGTATACGTAAAAAAATGCTTTTTTTATTAAAAATATTATATGTTTTTTATATTCATAATTTGTATGAGTCAATTTTTTTTTATAAATATCATGGAAATACAGCATATATTGTGTATATACAATAAATATTCATGTATAATTTACGTAACATGAGCAAAAAAAAAAAAAAAGAATTATATATATATAAAATATATATTATATAAATGTTTTTTTTTTATATTTTATAAAAAATATTATGTACAACTTTTCAAAAACATTGTATATTTTAATAAAATTAATTTAACTACGCGTACAATTGTATATATATATTTTTAAGATGACAATAAATAAATAAATACATATAAATAATTTTGCATTATATATGTATATATATATCATTTTACATATTTTAATTGATATTTTGTGTATTTAATTTTCCTGTGATACTAAAATGCGTTGGATATATGAAAATTGTTTATATAAGTTTAAGTAATTTATATTGATATGTTTTATCTGAAATATGTACAACTGATAAATGAATTTATATAATAATAAAATTACTTAAAATAATTATTTTTTTTTATGTATATTGAGGCATATTTTTTTTTACGTATAATATAGGCTTAATTAGTTCTCATGAAAAAAAAAAAAAATATATGTATAGATATATATATATATAGTTACGATACCTATAAAAAATCGAGTATTGGACGGTGTAAAATAAAATAGGACAAAATAACATAAAAATGAAATATTCCTAAAAATATATGTAATGTATGAAAATATACGTAAAATAAAATAAAGAAAAAAATTGTAAGTTACTTGTGTACGTATAAGATTAAGAGAAAATTAGGTGTACACATAATGTATATATATATATACAACATATATATTAATTTAATTTGATTTAAATAAATTTTAATTATAATTAAAAATAAAATAAA
>NW_017962545.1:0-3122 GCF_001601855.1 Plasmodium reichenowi | reverse complement strand
TGTTTCATCATTAATTTTATGAATATCATCAAGAGATGATGTAGGTGTTTATATTCAACAGATCTTCATTATGTTCCATATTCCATTTATGATTCAATTTGTACAACCGTTCGTTATCATTCCACTTTTTGTACATATATCCTCTATGTCTGTTTAGTAGCCATTTATGATATAGATTTAGTTTGGTTCATTATAAGATCACCACATATTTGTTTTGCAAGACGATTAAAAGTTGTATGTTTTTGATGTTTTTTTTTTTTTTTTTAAAGTATTAGGTTGTGTATACTTTATACATATATTATCATCTGGTAACTCATTATTTAATGATATATAAGGTACTATATATAAATTCTATATATTTTGATATAAAATGCTATTTTAGTTGATTCCATTCATAATCCGTAAGTTTATTACTTCATCCGTTTTGATACATAGGTGTATCTTGTGCGTTGTGCTACTTGGCGCATTAAACGTGTATCTTTTTTAGTTGGTTCTAGAACAACGTTGAACAATATTTTGTATTTAGGACTAACAGGAGCATAGATATAATTTATATGTATCTCTGACATGGTAACGTCGGTAGTGTATATCTTGGTAGTTGTGCCCACTATCTTCTTTAAGATATATATATGTTTTTCCTTTATAAAGATGTCTGGCATACGGAAAGTGTCTGTTTAATGATTTCAATGTAGGTATATTATAATCACCTTTGGGTATATCAATGTCACGAAAAAGGACGATAGACGCATATTTGGTTTTTTTCTAGAAAAATGAATATATATATATATGAACCTATTTTTATAATAAAATTATATACCAAAACATTTTTTTTGTTTTATACACAAAACAAAATTATTATTAAATATAAACCCATAATATATATAATAAACGAATATAAATATAATAATATATATGTAGCTATTATTTTATAACATGAATCGGTCGGTATTTATTTCCCATAATGTTACATGACGAATATCTATAAAGTATGACAAATATTTAACATAATTTTTCCCATTATAATTACATTCTGTATATTTTATTTTATTTTATTTTTTTATGGTTTTATTATTTTATAAAATAGATAGTTAAAATACAAAAAATTTAAGGAAATACTTTTAGATATATATTATTACATTTTATAATATTTAAAAAAAAAAAAAAAATTATTTCCTGTTTTAAATATTTTTACTACATATATTCCATTTCTCCATTTTAAAATATTATTCATATATATATATATATATATATATATATATATATATATACATAATATATCTTATGTAATATATTTTAGAAAAGAAAAAAAAATGGATAATTTAAATATATATATATATATATATATATTTTTATACACATATATCATTTATATTTAGTATTAATTAACAAAGTTCGAAAAATGTAAGATATAAAAATTTGTAAAATTATATTTTTATGGAAAACCGAAAAACTCTACAATATTTTATATTGATACAAACTAACGTATTTTTAAATCTTTTAGAAAAATGTTAAAAACAAATGGAACCAATATCAATTTTTTTTTTTTCTTTTTTGTACTTTTAATTTTTTTTGTTATTGAAAATATTATAGATTTGAAAGAAACATTTATATTAAGGTAATTAAAAAAAGAAAAAAGAGAAAAAAAAATCGTCATTAGGATTAATAATTATTTATAAAGAGTTTGAAGAAAATAAGATATTCCAAAAAAAATACAATAAATTGTACTAATAAATATTTTTGTAATAATATATATATTTAGTATTTTTTTTTTTCCGTAATATGCTTTAACAATAAAAATTTATATTATAAATATCATATTATATATTATATTTGTTTTATATTGTAATAAAATAACTCCTTTGTATTTCGTATTTTCTTATTTATTAATTTATTTATTTATTATTTATTATTATTATTATTATTATTATTAATAATTTTTTTTTTTTAATTGTTTGCATATTAAGTTAGTATAAATATAAAAAATTAAAAAAAAATATGGATAATTAAAATATTTAAGATATGAAAATATTTCAATGAAATTAAAAAGAAAAAAATGATACCAATGTAAAATATATGAAATATTATATTATATAATAAAATATAACAAGAAATGGAATAGTATCTTAAATGATTTCATTGAAATAAGTACAAGGAAAATATTATTTAGTATGATGCATATTTATATATATATAATTAATTTTGTATCCATAATAGTAATATATAAAATTATTATAATTTTTTATTTAATAATAAGAAAAAAAAAAAATAAGATGTTATATTATAAATATAATACATGATGATTATGTTAGAAATATATGGTATTTATAACGTATTATAACTGTATTTTTGAAACGTTTTAATATATTTTTATAAAATACTATAAAATATATATAATAGGAATTTTTATTAATTATAAAACGTAATATAAAGAAAAACTTGTATTATATTTTTATAACAATATAAATTATAAGATGTAAATTATTAATTTGTTTAATATTTTTAATAATTTTTTTTTTTTCAATGTAAAAATTATAATATATATGTTTATAAAAAAAAATATGAATTGATCTATATTAAAATAAATTCAGGGAAAAGAAAGTGTTAAAAAATACACATTTATATGATATATAATACATAGTATATAATATAGTATTTTATGAAATATATTATGTAAATTTGATATAAATTTAAACATTATATAAATATTACGCACATAAATATATATATATATAAATATATATAATATTTATTTATTTTTAATAATTTTTAACATTGAATATTTAAAAAGAAAATATTGTTTATTTCATATTTTTTAATAGTTTATAATAGAAAAGGAGAGATATAAAAGAACAAAAGAAAAAAGAATATATTATAAGATATATTTTAATTTCTTATATTAATTTTATGATTCAAGAGAATTAATATATCATTGAAATAATTATTTTATATTCAATAGTAAATGTAATACATATATTATTTTTAGATTCTTGTAACTTACATAATTATGTATATATATATATCATATATTCTTTCAAGGACGTGATCAATTATATCATTAAAAAAAAAAAAAAAAAATATATTTATATATATAGTATTTATTTTTTATGAAAACATTGACATAT
>NW_017962544.1:0-1854 GCF_001601855.1 Plasmodium reichenowi | reverse complement strand
TTATTGTTACTATTAATTTTATTGTTACTATTAATTTTATTGTTACTATTAATTTTATTGTTATTTTTTTGTTGTTCCTTTGTTGTATTACCACCATTAGACGTTTTTCCTTTTTTATTTTGTATGTTTCTTATTACAATGTGATTATTAAATAAATCCATGTTTTCATCATCCAAACAAGAAGAGGCTTGTCCGACAAATCTTACTCTATCATTTATATTTACAAACTGATTTAAGAAATGAAAAGAAAAGTTTCCGTTCAAATCTGTGTGTACATCTATAAATTTTGGACTGTTCAGTCTGAAAAAAGCAACTTTGGTTAAATATTCATGGTCTTTACAATTATCCTTTCCACACCAACATATAATAAAACCTTGAGAAAGGAAATTAATATTTATATTATATGTTTGTTCATATTCATTAATTTCAGCTTGATATTTTAAATATATATTTTTTAAATTTAATTCTAAACACAATTTACTTAAATCTGATATTATATCAATAGGTATAACCTTAATCGATCCATTCAATATTTTGGTAGTTTCTAATTTGAGCGTAAACGGTTTTAAGAAGTGTATTAATGAATTCATTTTCGGTTCTTTTAATTCAACCGTATGTACATAAAATTTCATGACTTGTGTTGAAAAATAGTTATCTGATTGACAATGTCCTTCAGTTAATTCATAACAGGAGCATACATATAAATTATAAGAACCATCTAGATTTTGATATGATGTCATATAATTATTATTATCTGTATCTAAAATGATTGTTAGATCTTTCCATTTATAATTAGTTATATAATTATCTAACACTTTCTTGTCATGTTGAACTATTGTGCGTTCTATGGTATCTTCTAAAAACACATTTTCAAAATTGTTATTATATATTCTACATGTTTTAGAATCTCCATGTTTTTCATAAATCAAACGAATGAATAAATCATACTTCGAATAGAACTGATTTATTTCAAAGCTAAATGGAACACCAGAAATTATATCTAAAGTATTAGATTCATTAAATATTCCATAAAATATAACATTTCCAATATTATAAAAATATTTATCATCTTGATAGAATGATGCACAAATTTCATAGCGTTTAGTTATATCTGTAGGTACTATATCAATTTTTAAATTATAAACTCCATCTATAAATTCATGATGTAAATAATTTATTTCTTGTGAAACATATATGCTAGATGCATTACTTTTATAAACGGTTTCATACTCATTCTTACATTCTTTTGTATCATTTAATGTGTAATATATGTAGTGATGTTTTCCTAACGGTTCGTTTTCCATATTATCTTGTTCTTCTTCTGAAATAATTTGTTCAGCATATTGATTTTGTTGTGCGTTTGGATTCAAGTTTTGTGATTCTCCTTTATTTTGGTTAAAATGTTTATCTTTATTTTTATCTGCACCTTTAACTTCATGTTCATTATGATCAAATTGTTCTTCTTTGTCTTCTTTTTCTTCTTGTTCTTCTTCTTGTTTTTCTTTTTCCTCTTCTTCTTCTTCTTCTTCTTCTTTGTTATATTCAATAGATCCAATATTAGAAATATCAAAATCTTCTCTTACAAACTTTTTAAATTATAATATTGGAGATTTCTTTTTTATAATTGATGACGATTGTAAAAATATCAAAAAATCTTAAAATTAAATAGTATAATATAATATAGTATATTTTTTAACACACAATATATATATATATATATATATATATATATAATATGTATATTTTATAAAATTTTCACATTGTGATAATTAAATATATTTTATATTATAAGTTCGTTCATATTGATTATATATATTGTATGTGTGTTGAAAGCAAAGAATGAAATTATAAAAT
>NW_017962543.1:0-565 GCF_001601855.1 Plasmodium reichenowi | reverse complement strand
CAATAAATATATGATTTAACGATATTAAATTCAATTTAATGTTTTGTTAATTTTTGAGTTTATAATACATGTATATTAAATAATTAAATTTTTATAACATTATATTTTTTATTATTATAATTTTTTTCTGTTAATTTTTGTGGTTATTAAATTATTTAATTTATATTTATTTATTTATTTATTAGTGAAACGATTGTAATATATATATATATATATAAATTTAATAAAGGCATTATATTAATATATATTGTTTGTATATATAAATATATATATTTATTTATTTATAATACACTATTTATGAACACCCTGTAACATATATTTAAAATTTTTTTTATAAAATAATATGTAATGGTATATATTATAGAATGAATATATTATATTATTAGTCTTCTAATGATATATTATTTAAAATATAATTATATTTTATAATATAAACTATTATAAATAAATATAATTGTAATTAATAACATTCATCTTTATCATTTTATTTTTATAATAAATATAATATATATTTATTGTTATTTTACATTACAAGGTTATGTGAAATATAAGATATTATGTTAAT
>NW_017962542.1:0-1693 GCF_001601855.1 Plasmodium reichenowi | reverse complement strand
TTTTAGTACGCTAACCACAAAATGTTTTGAACACTAAATATCGATATATCAACACATTAAAATATAAGAATAATAAATTAAACTAATTTTACAATAATTATTATTATAAAACAGTAACAATATATAATATATAATAATTATAATTGTATTAGAATAATTATATTTATATCATATCTGTTTTTTTTTTTTTTTTTTAACTATACTAATTTATATAATTAATATAATAGAAAATTTAAAACAATGTATAAATATTAATAACTTGTAAAATATTAAAAATAAATATATGTATATTTTATTTTTACTATTAATTTAATAATATTAATACATTATTAATATTATTATTATTATTATTGTTTTTATTATATAATAGTAGCAATTACTATATGTTTATTTTTAAAAAGTATATCTTTAAGAAAAGTATTATTATAGTGTAATAATACAATTAATTTCTTATGTATTGTACAAATAATATATTATACTTGGTATTATATAAATACAATTGATATATTTAATGTTTTACCACATACTATTTATTGATACAAAAATTATTATATTATTTATATTTATACACAGCAATATATAATACAGTATCTCACTATGTGGTATGTTTGGAAAATATTTTAAATTGTATTCTTGTAATTATAATATATATATATTTATAATTTATTAAAAAAAATGTTTTATGATTATCTAATATATAATTGATTTAAATATCCTAGTATATATATATTTATATATTATTATTTGTAAAATATAATAATATAACTAAGTATCATAAAATAATAGATACAATAGAGGGTATTTTCTTACATAGTATAACGCTTAGCAACAAAAATGAAAAAAACTAAAAAGAAAAATATAAATATAATATACATATAAAAAGTATTTTATTATATTAGTTTTAAGATTAATATTATATTTTATTAATTACAAGAAATTTTTGTTCTTAGTTCCACAATAGTAATTATATTAGAATACATGTTAGGATATTTATTTGATAAAATCTATGAAAACTATTATGATATATATGTGTTTTACACCCATAAAACTACTGTTCTGCACATTTGTATATAATTTACAATACAAAAAAAAACAAGTTGTTTGTAACTACCGTTTAACTTGTTATGTAGTTTTAAAAAAATAAAATTTAATTGTTATTTATGATGACATAAAATTAAATTTTATTATAAATTAAAATTCAAATTATAAAAAATGTAATATATTTTGATATATAATATTTTTAATTTTATTTTATTTTATTTTATTCTATTTTTTTTTTTTTTTGATAACGAAAGAATTATTGAGGTTCCAATGAGCGTGTATATTTTTATAATGGAAGTTAATTTTTTTGGTATATTATAAAAAATATAGTAATATTTTATATTAAGGATATTTTATAAACAAAAAAACACATAAATAAATTAAAGTATTTGATGTGATTTTTTTAGTTATAATTTTTATAATAAAATAATATAAGTAACACAATAAAAATGAAAGTCCATTATATTAATATATTATTGTTTGCTCTTCCATTAAATATATTGGTAACATTATGTCATGTATGTATTAAATATTTATAAATATATATATATATATATATATAGTATTTTATAATTTATGTAAATATACCATATACATAATAATAATAAATATATATAATCATAAACAACTAATTATAACATACATATATATG
>NW_017962541.1:0-1118 GCF_001601855.1 Plasmodium reichenowi | reverse complement strand
AATTTGAGTAAAAAAAAAAAAAAAAAACAGGACGAAAAATAGAATACATATTAAATGTTATTATAATATGATAAATTATGTTAAATAATATATTTGTGTTAATTTAAAAACATTTTTTATGTAACATTTCATAACTTAATATCCACACGGATATTAAAATTCAATTCTTAATTCGGAAATTGTTGATGGATACTGTCGAAAAATTATATATATTTATATATCTAATTTTATATATAATAAAAAAAAATCTTACATATATATATATATTATACAAACACAAGCGCATATGTATATATGTATATATATTTTACCATATATATATATGGCTTTATTGTTTTGAACTTCCAAAATATTTGATATAATTATCACATCCCATATAAATATATATATATGAAAATACATTTTTCGTGACTATTGAACCAGTAATAAAGTAATAATATTATTATCATAAAGAAAGCGAAATACACAAATAAAATAAAGATCATAGAAAATAATTAGAGTTTATTGTATATAAGATATATTAATGGAACATACTATTATACATATATACCACATATATATCATATATAATAAAAATAATAAGAATTGAATATCAAATATGTATATGAACAATGACCATTGTATTTATTTATATTATATAAACATAATTCTATTTTGAAAATCTTTTCAATATAATGCAAAAATAAATTAGTTCGAATTATAATATATTATATAAAGGTTTATTGCTAAATGTGTCACATATCATTATACATATATACTTTTTTTATTTTAATCTTTATTTCTTATTATTTTATCATTATTATTAAACTATGATTATATCCAAATATATAATATATAAATGTATATATATATATATTTTTTCTTATTTTATATACAAAAAAATATATGATTCTATCTCGTCCTTTTATCTCTTTATGATGGTCTATATATTTTTGTAAACATGAAAATCACATAAAGAAATACATATATACAAAAGATATAACGAATATATTTAACAAAAAAAAAATATCATCATATGAGATTATTTTTTCGTCTCATATTTTAATGAGTCTCTTTGTTGTATATATATATTTGGTTTGATGGATCGATGGAGAGGTTTGAAGGTATATTTATGTTGA
>NW_017962540.1:0-443 GCF_001601855.1 Plasmodium reichenowi | reverse complement strand
AATAAAATAAGTAAAATTTTTGAAAAACAATACAATAAAATATATCACATTTTTCATAATTTTTAATTTAAATTTCTAATAAAATCTAATTTTATATTATACGATAAATTATAATAACAATTTTATTTTTATATATGTATATAAAAAATTGAACTATAGTTACAAACAACTCGTTTTTTTTTTGTGTTTTAAATTATATACAAATTTGTACAGAAATAATTGTTAAAGGTATACATTACGTATATAAGAACTTATTAGAACATATGAATATAATGGATATTCCAACAAATATTTGGTATTATTTCAATTATATAAAAACATTTACAATAAATATTATGTATTATAATAAAAGATATAAGTATTTATCAAACTAATAGTAATTATATTTTTTTTTTTTTTTTTTGTTCTAAAAATTGTTATATGTTATACCTTTCTCTCTAATT
>NW_017962539.1:0-2287 GCF_001601855.1 Plasmodium reichenowi | reverse complement strand
AAAAGAAAAAAAAAATATATATTATATATTATATATATATTATATATATATATATATATAAATGAAAAAATATAAAAAAAAAAAAAAGTACATATATATTATTTTATATATAAGTATATAATATTGAAATAAAATAATAATATATATATATATATATTTTTTACATATAACAATATAATTATATATATATATATATAATATATATATATATCTTATACTTTTTATAATATAAAATAATAATATTAAAATCTTTTATATAATTATTATTTTCAAAGCATTAATAATAATACTCATATATATATATATATATATATATATATATATATATTATAATATAATCATTTATATTTATATTTTATGTATCAAGAAAAAAAAAAAATCATATCCTAATAAATAAAATGGATAAATTTAATATTTATTATAATATATATAATATATATTACAATTAATATAAATATATATATATAACGTACACGGAATTCTTACCATAATCTAAAAATTTATATTATACTAATAATAAAATATCGTATATTATATATTATATATATATATATATATTAATTTTTATGTATTAGAAAAAATATATAATTCAAAAGGATAACATTATATAAATAAATTCATTAAAATATACTTATATAATATATTATATATAATATAAACTTTTATATAATTTTATAAAGATATTATTACGTACTGTTATTAAGTATTTTTTGTTTTCTTCATTTTTTTTTATTTGAAAAGAACAAAATTATAATACAATTATTTTTATATTATAATGAATACATTATAAAAAAAAATAAAAGATGTATTTAAGGAAAAAAAAAAAAAAGAAAAAAAAACGTCATTGTATTTTATTATATATATATATTTATTTATTTATTTAAAGGTTGAAATATGAAAATTTTTTTAAAACATTTGTTATGGCTTTTCTTATAAGAACAATATATATATTTTATATATGTATACATATTTTTTCTCGTTTTATAAAAATAAATATATATATTTATTATATAATATTTACTAATACATGAATACTCCAAAAAAAAAAAAAAAACAAAAAAAAAAACACACACACACACATATAAATAAATATATAATATATATATAATATTTATATATTTATTTATATCCTAAGATCGTTTTCTCGTATTCTTGTTAATTTCCATATAAAATGAAATAGAAACATATTATATATATATATATACATATATTTATATATTTATAATGTATTCAACCTTCTTATTTACATATTTAAAAAAAATAAATAATTCTACGTCCCCTAAAATAAAATCAAGCTTATTCAATTTTTCATTTTATATCTTTATAAAACAATATTTGAAACTTATTCCATTAAAAATTAAAGAAAAAAAAGAAAAAAAAAGAAAAAAAAAAGAAAAAAAAAGAAAAAAAAAGAAAAACCTTTTCTTCTATAAAAAAATGTATACTTGGTATATCTTTATTATTTTATCTTATCCTTTTAAATATATATATATATATATATATATATATATATTATATAATAAAATAATAGTTTACTCTTTATTTTTAATGAATGGAAAAATATGAGAATTATATGAGCATATTGAAAAATTATAACAAGTTAAAGTATAATGAAAAATACGTGTTATATGAAATGCCCATGTGCTAATATTTTATAATGTCATAAAATAAAATGAACTGTTTAAATATGTACATATAAATAAATAAATAAATAAATATATATATATATTTATATTTATATTTATATTTATATTTATATTTTTTTTTTTTCTTTTTTTTTTTTTCTTTTTTTTGTATGTTAATTATTATGTTGAACCAATAATTTAAATACAAAAATATTATGTATTTGATTTTGAAAATTACATAAAAATAAAATTTATTGATATATTCAAGGATCCTTTGATATAATTATATATTTCTTTTTAATATATAAATCATATTATAATCTTAAAACATCATTAATATTATTATTTATATATATATATATGAAATTTTTTATAATATTATAATTTTTATTTTATTATCCCGTGATTATTATAATAAATTATTTATATTATATATATATTCAATATAAATAAACGATAATATTAACACATACATATAAAATATATATTATATATATATGAACTTTTTTATAATACTATAATGATTTACTTTATTATCCCCTGATTATTATAATATAATATAATATATTATTTATTTTATATATATACAATATAAATAAATAAGAACATGAACACATATATATATATATATATATTATATTTTCTCCTTTTTCAATATCTTA
>NW_017962538.1:0-300 GCF_001601855.1 Plasmodium reichenowi | reverse complement strand
ATGATGATGATGATAATAATAATCAACCATCTGTGGATGATATACCTATGGATCATAATAAAGTAGATGTAGATGTACCTAAGAAAGTACATGTTGAAATGAAAATTCTTAATAAAACGTCCAATGGATCGTTGGAACAACAATTTCCTATATCGGATGTATGGAATATATAAAAAAAAATTATTTTATTTTGTTTTTTTTATTTTTTTTTTTGTTTGTTACATTCTATATGTATATTGATTTGTATATTGATTTTTATGATTTAAATATATATATTCATAGTATATATATATTTTTATT
>NW_017962537.1:0-1043 GCF_001601855.1 Plasmodium reichenowi | reverse complement strand
AAAAAAGAAATTAACAACAAACTTTGTGCATCATAATAAATGATATAAAATCTTCTTCAAATAATAGTATATACATATATATTAATAAATCAATTTTGATATATTACGTTATTTGTTTTGTTCTAAAATTTGTTGTATGTTAAACCATTCCCTCTAATTTATCTATATTATTACTAAGATTAATATTATTATTTTTATAAAAATATGTAAAAGCATTTAAAATATTTACTTTTAAATAAAATACTAAATCATATTATTATGATAAAAAAATATATTTCTATTATTACGTAACAACAAAAACAATAAAGAAGTTACCAATATGAGAAATTATACATATAATAAAATAGTACATTCTTAATTTTATGTAGTGTTGTATGTTATACTAATATATTATATTTATAATTTACCGATAGTAAGATTCTGATAATATATTATTATTATTATTATTTTATATATATATATATATTATTTCAATTTTCTATTTTGTGATATTTGAAGGTAAAGAATGTAATATGGTTTATTTTTTTCTATTATACTTTTCTATGAAAAGTATTAACTCTTAAAAATTTTTAAGAATTTTGTTTAAATTTTCTTTTTAATTAGTAATGATATATATTATACATTTATATAAAGGAAACATTATTATATATATTATATGAATTGCATATATTTCGCCTAGTTCTTTTGTTTTGGACTCATAAAATACGATGTTTGCAAAATATATTTATGCATTTGAAAATATATGTTTTATGTATAAATTTTACACTTATTAAAAATAAAATATATTATATCTTTTTTAATGATTACATATTTTTTATTAACATAAAAAATATTGTATACACATTTATTTTTTTGTCAAATCAAAAAAATTGTTTATTTTATTTTATCATTGGTATTTGAAAATTTGTTACCATATATTTTGGTAGAATATATATTTTTATATAGAATATTGAATTTTCTTTTCTTTTTATTTTGAAAAGTTTGTTTATCATTTTGTTTAAGTTAAAATATAAATAAAATAAAATGGAATTTTATAGAATATA
>NW_017962536.1:0-1582 GCF_001601855.1 Plasmodium reichenowi | reverse complement strand
CAAAATTAAATGAATCCCTCATTTCATAGTATTTTTTATAATCACCAATTAATACATAATATGCTTTTATTTTAATCCTCACAACTTTATCTTGCCACTTTTTTTTTTTTTTTTTTTTTTTTTATTCATAATTTGTATGTTTCATTTTTAATATATTCTGCTAAAGATTTATTAATCCTTATGTGAAATTTTTTATTATTATTATTCTATTAAGTGGGTAAAATATAAAAATATAAAAATATAATAGTTATAAAGTAAACATTTATGATATACAAAATTATAATGTACTAAAAATAAAAAAGCTATATAATTGTAATATTTTAAAGAATATTATAAACACACACTTTATAAAGAATTTATATAAATATATTTAACAAAAAATTTTGTTATATTAATTAAAATAAATTAATAATACAAACATAAATATATATATATATATATATATTTATATAACTCACACCAAATAATTTTTCATATATACTTATCCGTTACTGTTAATTATTTTTTTTTTTTTCATTTTCTAAGATAAACTTTTAACACTTATATATTTATATAAAATAAACCAATCATCTAATTTGATTATTTTCCCTAATTATTCAATAATATCATTAATAATTTGATTTTGTAAAAATAATATCATCCTAAACACAAACACGTTAAATATAACCGTTACATATTTTCTACCAGAAATATATATATTTAATTTTTATAAACTTGTATTAACGTGTGTATTCATAATAAACTATACTTATTTTTTCATTAATATTATTAAATAGATGGAAAATAAAACATATTTAAATTCATTATACAATAATAAATTTATGTAATAATATATGTTCATTATATATATATATATATGTGTGACTAATCTTATATATATTAATTATATAATTATAACTAAACAAATTATATATTATTTTTACACTATTAAAAAAAATGTAGGAAAATATTTTCTTATACGATATTTTTTATAAATAACTATATTTATAATATATATTTTATTTTTATTTCTTTTCATCTCTCTTATTAATTCTTAGAAAAAAATATAAATTTTACATACACTTAAAATTTTAATATTAAAAATACTATTTATTATAAAAACATAATTTTTTAACACAATAAAAAAAAATTATATATTTTATTAAATATAACATATTAATCACATCATTTAAATATTAAAATAAAATAATATAAATATATATATATATATATATATATATATATATATATATAAGCATATATAATGCACTTAAATATACATATATACATACAAAATATTACATACTAACAAAAATACCTACCTACCTACATATATATATATGTATGTATGTATGTATTTTTTTGTTTTTTTTTTTTTTATGTAGAAAAAATCCAGACTGTTAGCACTTTGTTCCGAATATATTGGAAATACCTAAAGGAAATTATGATATCCCGAAAACAAAATAATCGAATTGATATATTCCGTAATGTTCGTGTCCAAAACGTTGGTTCGAATGAGCAACAATAAATAAAAGGAAAAACATACATTTATGTGGAGGGGGATCAATCTGATGACTATACATATATTGGAAATATTTCTTTA
>NW_017962535.1:0-1499 GCF_001601855.1 Plasmodium reichenowi | reverse complement strand
AATAAAAATATATTTCAAGTTTAATAATTTATAAATAAAAATAAATAAATAAATATATAAATAATGTATTATATATATGTTCAAATTAAAAGAAGTACAGAAAAAAATATTTATTATATAATAAATATGTTATGCAAAATCATGAGAAAAAGGTATATAATAAATAACTTTATATATTTTTTCTCAAAATAGAGATATACTTTTTTAATTTTTAGTTGAATTATGATTCATATATTTTATAAAAAAATGACTCCATCATAGGTTGAATTTGGATTGTATATATTATTTATAGGTGACAAAAATTATAATTTATAAAATTTACATGACTGAAATGTAAATATATATATATATATATATATTTATAAATGGCTTAATATAAAACATTTTAAAAATACATATATATTTTGTGTATTAATTATATAAATTTAGCTCTTTTTCTTTTTTTCAATAATGATTACATCGAAAATATTATTATATATATGTGTATTTAAAAATATATATATATATATATATATATATATTTATAAATGGCTTAATATAAAACATTTTAAAAATACATATATATTTTGTGTATTAATTATATAAATTTAGCTCTTTTTCTTTTTTTCAATAATGATTACATCGAAAATATTATTATATATATGTGTATTTAATATTTATAAATTATGAAAGTTATATGTTTTATTTTATTACATGTCTATTATTATATTTAATATATAAATCTTTTTAGAATTATAAAATAATAGGTAAATTTATATAACACCATATATATGGGACAAAAAAAAAAAAAAATATTTATGATACATATATATATATTAAATATTTATTTGTAAATATTCTTACTTTTTTCCTTTTGTGATATTATGTTTTTTTTTATTCTGTCAGTATTTTTCCAAAAAAATTTGAGAAAATATAAAGGTACGTTATTATTTTGAATTTTTTTTTTTTTTTGCCAAATGAAATACATTTGAAAATTTTTATATTTATTAATGGAGATAATATAATAAAAATAAAAATATTTTATTTTTGAATAATATATAAAAAAAAAAAATGGAAAATATAAATATATATATTATTAACATATTAAAATTTTATGCGATTCTCTTGAATATTAGTAAATTTGTCTTTTGTTAATAATTTAGTAATTTTTTTCTTTATACCATGAAAGAAAATATAATAAAAAAATGTATAAAAATAGTACATATAAATATTAAAAAAATAAGCATAGTATATAGAAAAGGAATATAAAAAACAAAATTAGATTAATACCAAAATATAAAAATAATGAATTCTTAAAATAAAAAATGTGTTTAGTGGATATATATAAATGTATTGTAATGGGCATAATATATATATATATATTTTTTACTTGGATAATGTATAATATAGTTTTATCTATTGAATATTATTATACGTTTTTATTACAGAAATTATAAGTACATATATATATATATATATATGAAAGAAAGTCATGATTTCTTTATGTTTTTTTATTTTTG
>NW_017962534.1:0-1846 GCF_001601855.1 Plasmodium reichenowi | reverse complement strand
TTTTTATTTTTAGCTAGCTCCTTATTATAAATTACAAAACAAATAAATTAATAACAATAAGTGATTTTATATATTATATGAGGCTATTGGTATATTAGTGTATAATAATCATAATTCAAAATTGATTATTGTGTTTATATAATACTGTTTTATACTTTTAATTTGTACTATAAAAAGAAATACATATTATTATTTGTGAATAAGTTATGATTAATTAAGAGATTAAAAATTTGAAATATATTATATATGTAATATTAAATAGGGAGTTTTATGAAAAGAATATTGAATTATTATATATATAAATATATATATTATATATTTTTTTTACTATTGATAATATTATTTTGATATGGGTACAGAATGTTTATATATTATTACCCATATAAAAGCACGTCATGAAAAAATACTGCATATATTTTGACATCAGGTTTCATTTTAAATATATTTTATAAAGAATAATTGTATTGAATGTTATGTTATTAGAAATGAAATATAAAGAATTTTAAATAAATAAACATGATTGACACTGTATAAAGTTTCATAATAAAAAAGAAACAGTTTCAGAAAAAGGTCCAAATTGTGTGTTTGAATAAATTATAAATATATTATAAGAAAAAAAAAAAAAGAGAAAATATTTCAATATCTATTTTAATTTTTTTAATAAATATATATTTACTTTTTTTATTTAATTATATTTTTATGACTTGATTTAAAATGAAAAAAATTGTTCCTTTTTGATTAAATATATATATATATATATTATATATTTTTTTCTATATTTTTTATTATAAGAACGAAACTTTTTATCAAATACATAAAAATTATAAGTTATAAATGAATATAAAAAAAGAATATATTATAAAAAGGTTGCTTATGGGAGAGATATACAAATAATATATATATATAATATATATATGTGTGTGTTATAGTGAATGTATTTTGTTATATTATTAATATTGATAGTGTGTTAATTTGTATAATAAATAAAAAATACTACACAACCAAATGTTAAATTTATAATAATAAACCATTTCGTTAAAAATATTATTGTTTTTTTTTTTTTTTTTTTTTATAAAATATATATACATATGTATTATATATTATAATAATAATAAATATATATGTTAAAAACATTATATATTATATGTGATATTATTATTATTATTATTATATATGTTTAATAAGAATAGACCATTTCATTTAAATTTTCATTTCACATGGAGGTGTAAATTAATCTGAAGTAAAATGATTTAATACAATAAATGATATAATGATGTATTATAAAATCACAAAATATAAATGAAAATCTGTTTTATTTTAATTCTTTTGATGTATATTTATATATATTGTAGGTGTTAAATATGTCTTCATGTGAATAAGTATTTTGTTGTAAAGAGTAGCAAATACTTTTTCATTAATGTATTTATCAGAACGTTAAATAAATTATACTGTACATTAAGTATAATTAATCAGTTATAATATATTTAATATTTTGATAAGGACATATAATATAACTCCGTGTGTATGTGTAATTTGTGTATTAATTTTTACAGGTATTGATACTTTTATGGTCGTCTGTATTTTTTCAGATAATACAGATAGAAGTATCAAGGTATTGGGAACAAATATGAATGGGATTGGCATGAGGAACTTCAAAAATGGTTCCTGATAACTCTACGGATTGTAGAGATGAGTCTGGAGGACAGTTCACAGTACCCAGCACTCTACGGATTGTAGGGATAAGTCTGGAGGGCAGCACACAGTACCCAGCACTCTACTGATTGTAGAGGTAAGACTGGAGGTCAGTTCGCAGTACCCAGCACTCTACGGATTGTAGAGGTAAGAC
>NW_017962533.1:0-886 GCF_001601855.1 Plasmodium reichenowi | reverse complement strand
ATAATTACATTTATATAAGGATATTTGAAAATTTGAACATGTTCATCGATATTATGATTAATTATTTATATGTGAATGAATTATATATAATATAATAATAATGTTATTTAAAAAATAAGAAATAAATATCCTGATTTTGTAGTTCTCAAATGTTTCATATAATATTAATCTGGTTATATATTTATATATATTATATAATACATTTCTATACAACAAGTAATAAGTAAATATTATTTTTATCTTAATAAGGAAAAAAATAAAAAAATAAAATAAGAACTCTAAATAATAACTCATATTGTCCATTAAATTAAAATATAACATAATTATAAATACGTAACTAACAATATACATTTTACAACAATAATGATTATAAAAAAAATATATATAAAGACAATAAAACCATTCTAATAGGTAGTTAGATTTATTATATCATCCAATTTTTTATTATTTTATTTTATTTTTTTTGTAGTTACTTTGTGTTATAATGATATAAGAAATATATAATATTATTTGTATTTCGAAAATAAATAAATTTATTATATATATATATATTTATTTATATGCATTATTTAAGATTATATTATTTGTATACATTTTTGATATATTTTAATATATGTTTTAAAGCTATTATTAATATTTGTATATGTATTTATCTATTTGTATTATATTTTAAAATTTTTTTTTTATATGTTCATTAATATAAATATAGAGCATATGAACATTTTATTAATAACTAATATTTCAATATATATATTTATAATGTATCTTATTATTAATTTTTTTTTTATATTATAAATACAATAAAATTTTGGAATTCATAAAATCCATGAAATACATAAAGAACACAACAAAAAAAATTATGAAATCACTTTTATTAATATAATAA
>NW_017962532.1:0-1558 GCF_001601855.1 Plasmodium reichenowi | reverse complement strand
TAATTTTACAATTTTTATATATATTCATTTTAAATAAAACAAATAAATAATAATATAAAAAAAACCAAAATATATTATAACTATAATTTTATAATATATTTATAAATATTTTAATCTTTATAAAAAAATATATAAAAAAGCATAAAAAAATTTATTTTATTATATATATTTTGTATATTAATAATAATATAAAAAAAAAAATTTATAAATTATAATAATAGATTAATAGGTTACCCAAAAATAAAAAATAAAATTAAAAGAAAAATAAAAAGAAAAAGAAAAAATTAAATACGAATAAATTTTTAAGTGATTACTTTATTTATTATATACATATAATATTATATAAAGAAAAATACGTAATATTATTATTTAAATAATTTCATATTACCGCAAAATAAAAAAATTCATATTATTAATTTAAAAGAAAAAAATAAATACAGAATATAAAAATATTATTAAATTAAAAAATATTATATTTATTCTTTTAAATTTTTTCTCTTTTTAAAATAAATATTATTTAAGAAATAATCACATATTTATGTAAAAAGTTTAAGACAAAATGCATGCACTTAAGAAGAATATTATTTCTCAAATAATATAAAATCCATATATACATCATATTTTATATGCGTATAATATTATAGATTATTCTTTAAAGATTAAAGCTTAGATAATATAGATATACTTGTTTCGAAATATTTTAATAAAAATTAAATCATTTATTTCATATATAATTCTTTTATAAATTAATTTATCTAGTCTACTTTTAAATACATAGAATTTCGCTAATATAATTTTAACTTATATTCTATATATATATATATATATATATATATATATATATATTACATAGTTTAAAAAATATATGTAATAAAATGATTTTAAAGAAAATAATAAGAAAAATGAGAAGGAAAAAAAAAAATATATATATACAAATGATTAACAATAATAACATAAAATATAAAAAAAAAAATAGAAACAAATGTAACACTTTTGATTAACAGTAATACTGTTTAAATTAAAACCAAAAAATTACAATTTTATAAGACCTTTAAAATAATAATAATAATAATCCATACCTGGAATAATATATTATATTATAATGTATTGTATAATATTGTATATTTTAAAAATATATTACATTAAGTATTAACCTTTTTTACATATATAAGTATTCATAAATCTATATATTTTGAAATAGAAAAATATATTATATCTGAAATTTATTATATGAGAATTCCACATTTATATGATATATATATAATAATTTGACTGAATAATCCTTTTTAATAATTATATCATAGTTTATTTAGTATTTCATATAAATTGTAAACATAATATGTATTATTTATTTTTTATTTTTTTTTCCCCTTAAAAAATAATAAAAATATATATAGTTATTTTATATTGTAAGATTTATTTATTTAATTTTCTTTTAAGATTATTATTATAAAATATTTAAGTGAATCATTGTTTTTTTTATAAACTTCTTCATATTACTATATCCCACAAATGTAACATATTTTCAATATATATATATTTATATACATATATGTTA
>NW_017962531.1:0-587 GCF_001601855.1 Plasmodium reichenowi | reverse complement strand
AATAAATAGCTGATCGATCCATTTCATAAATTAATAGATACATTAATACTATTAAAATATAATTTTCAAATGGATGATGGATACGCACGAATAATTATATAATATGATATATTTTGTATTTGTGTTATTAGTTATTACTTTATATAACAATTTATATAAAGCATTTAATAAATATATGTTACATTAAGTTTTTATCTAATATATAAAAAAATTATATATACATATATTTTCCTATAAAACAACATAATTGACATTCATATAAATTTAGTTTACATATCAAATCTTTGTGTATTTTTCATCCTTTCTGTAAATATTGTCTTATGTCCATTAAATAAATCATTTTTTATTGTATCATAATACTTTATAAAAGTATAAATAAATTTTTTCATTTCATCAATTGATGTTCTATATTTAACTAATTTATAAAAATTAAGAATATTTTTCATACCTGTAGATGATAGTTCCACTCCAATATCATGCATTGCTTTTTCCCATGTAGGGTATTTAGTATTTCGACATATAGGTTTTGTACCCCCCCCCCCCCCAAAATTATAATAACATTGATATTCATATTTAAGTAAATAATC
>NW_017962530.1:0-1308 GCF_001601855.1 Plasmodium reichenowi | reverse complement strand
TGAACGTATTTATTTATTTTACATATCGTGTGTGTATTAATATATTTAAAAGCAAAAGCAAATACACAATTTTTATATAATATATAAAATTAATTTTTATTTTTTAAATATATTATGTAAATTTCAATACATTATTATATCCCAATATATATATATATATATGTGTGGTTTTAATATTACATATCAAATATTAAGCCAGTTCAATAAAAAATTATAAAATAAGTGCTCATATTAATGTATACCCTTATTATTATAAAAATCATGTATAAAATATAATATAGTTTAATTGATTTTTATATTAAAAAATTTTTTTTTTCTTTACACAATATTTTTATTAAAAATGTTATGTAATATTAAAATAACATATTTATTATTTCATAAAAAATAGAATCTGATAATATAAAGGTATAGTAAAAATTTAAATGTTATTTTACAAAAATGTAGTATGAACATAAACAAAATGGTTATATATATATATATTTCACAGTATATCCTATAACTATTGTAATATAACACATCTATAATATATTATATATATATATATAAATATATATTATATGATAAAAATAAATATTAATTATAAACACAAAAATAATTCATTAAAAAAAAATATATATATATATATATATATATATATATATATATATATATGTATTTTTTTTTTTTTTTTTTGTCAACTATTTTAGAGGTATAATTATGGACAACAAATTTGTAAAAAAATTTTTCTCCAATATATTTATCATGTAATGATACCGAATTATTTTCTTTAATATTTTGAAATATATATATATATATGTAATTTTTTTTTTTTTTTTTTTTTTTTTTAAATATTTAGTTAAGAAATTATATAAATAGGGTTGAAAAATATATATGTATTTTTTATTTTTTTATAAGTAAGAATAATATGATTTTAAAAATATAATTTGATAAATTAATATAAATCAAAGTGTTATTTAAGTGGGAATATATATTATATATATATGTATATATTTATTTATTTATTTATTAAATTTCTCAAGAAATATTATACAATAAATTATATAGTAGAAAAAATATATTACATTAAATTGTAAATATTTTATTCAAGAAATTTTATAAGATAATTATAATTACATAATATAAATTTATAGAAAAAGAATATAATTTTAATTTAAAATATTTTTTTGTATTCCTATTAAATTATTTTGATATATAATTAATGATATTGTATTTTAATATAAAGTAAAATATAAAATATTATATTGTTTTAATTTTTTTTTTTTTTTTTTTTTTTTTTTTCTTAATATAACAAAGATATTTACTTATTTA
>NW_017962529.1:0-744 GCF_001601855.1 Plasmodium reichenowi | reverse complement strand
ATATATATATATATAGATTGTATTATTTTATTATTTATTTTATTTTATAAATAATTTGTTTTTTATAATTATCTTTAATCTTGTGTAATAAATAAATTCTAAATTAATATTATATTTGACATATATAGCACATATATATCTTATATATATATATGTGAATATAATTTATTTTTGTATATATAATTTGTTAGTTAATTTTAACATAATTGCATATAGATTTTTTCTTATATGTACACCTTTGTTTGGTGTTCATAGTTATTGTAGAATTCTATAATGCTATTAAAATTATTCAATGTAAAAATTATATATAATAAGAAAAAATATAACAGTAGATATTAAGAGAAAAATAAATAAATAATTAAATAAATAAATACATTTTATTCTTTTTAATTAATATATTTAGTGTATAATATATTTTTATGCTAAAAAAAAAAAAATTATTTTTAATAAAATTGTAATAAATTGTAGTACATGTAAGGTTTCATTTATGTTTTTAAATAAACATAATGTTTAGATATATGGAAAAGTTTTTTATTATAAATAATAAAGAGCATCCTTTAAAATACACAATATAAAAAATAAAATCCGTTATATATTCAAATATAAAAGAAAGAAAATATGGAAGAAAATTTATTTATTGTGTATATAAAATAACTATTTTTTTATATTTTGTATCTCTTTAATTAATATTTTATAATAATAAAAAATAATAATAATTATATATTTTTATATATTATCAATTTA
>NW_017962528.1:0-711 GCF_001601855.1 Plasmodium reichenowi | reverse complement strand
AATAATATTATTATTAAAAAAAAAATAATAATTCTCAATTAATTTCATTTTAAAAAAAATGATATTCACATACACCAATATTATGTTCATAATATTTTTTTCATTTACTTATAACATAAATTTATATAAATAAATTACAATATATATATATATATTTATAATTCTATATTAGAGAAGAAATATTTTACAAATTAGATATTTAAGGATAATTAGATTCGTGTAATAAGTAATTATACCTACCAATGGATAATCAAATTTTTTTTTTGTAAAATTAAAATCAAATTATATATATATATATATATATATATATATATACATATTTCACTCTTAAAATAATGTGCATTATATAACTTGTATATATGTATATTTTCCTTCGTTATAATATCTAGCTATTTAAAATACATTTTATACAAAAGAAAGAAATTCCATTACCTTTTTTACTATTACTCAGATGATATAAAATGGATATACTAATTATATATATAAAAGAAAATACATATATATATTAAATAAATAAAACCTTTTAGAACGTAAAAAAAAAATTATAATATCTTTAATAATATTATAATTTTTTTATTTCCTAAAACAAAAAAAAAAAAAAAGTTTAATAAATATTTCATTGATGTATATCAAATTATAATATTATTAAATAAATTTATTATATATAAATATTATGTGGATATTTTTTTCTCAATATTTTTATAATATATA
>NW_017962527.1:0-1574 GCF_001601855.1 Plasmodium reichenowi | reverse complement strand
ACACAATAAAAAAAAAAAAAAAAAAAAAAATTATTATAATTGAATATTTTATAATTTTATAATATATATGAATATGTTTTTCTTATATATATATATATATATATATTTATAGAAAGAGAACACATATAGTTATTATAAGGTTAAATAAAATATAAAATAATAAGTACATTTTTTGTGCTATGAATAATATATATATACAAAATGAAGAACTCAAAATCTATATTTAATTATATTATTCATAGATAAAAAAATATATTTATCATAATAATTTTATAATTTTATATCATAAATATATATGTTACCTCCGTCTCTATCTATAAAAATATATATATATATATATATTTGGAAAAACCATAATAATATATATTAATGTTATATAAAATATATACAATAATAATAATTTCTTATTTTTTTATATGTGTGATAAATAATTTATATATATAAAATAAAAAACTCATATTACATATTCATATTACTCATATACAAAAAAAAAACTAACGTACTATTGTTTTCTTTTATAATTTTATATTACAAATATATAAATTCCGTACATACATAATTATAAATATAAATACATGTGTTCATACATAAGTTTGTACTTTGTACGTATTATAATAAAATCCTATAAATATAAATATAAATATATTTCAATTTTCTTAAAAACAAATAAAATTACTATTTACTTTTAATAAAACTTTATGATGTTTTATATAAATAAGCTATTTTGCACTTATAAAATTATTTTTATTATAAATATATCAATTTATATTTTATATAACTTTATAAAAACATATATGGTATCCATTATAATATTAAATATTAAATATATATATATATATATATATATATTTAATATTTTTATATAATGTGGCATACACATATCAATTATTAACTCAAATTATTATATAGTATAAAATTTAACAGATTATCAATTATGTTTATTAACTTAATACATTATTATAATTCTTTTATATTAAGATATATTTTTTTTCATCAAAAAAAAACTTACAAATCCATATGAAATGAAAATTTTAATGAAATGGTCTATTTTTTTATATATATTTATAATACATATATATTTTTTTCCAAATTTATTTTAGAACCGAAAGTTGAAACCTAAAGAATAAAACCTAAAGAATAAAACCTAACATATTAAACCCTAAATATATATATATATTTATATGGAGGTTAAATATTATAAATGATATAAGGAAAGTAGGAAAAGAAATTATACTTGAAATTGAAATGTTTGCCTTTTGATTTTTCACAAAAGTATTTTTTAAAATTCTTATTTATTTTTAAAAGAAAAAATTAATTTTAATATTATAATTTATTTATTATGCTATAAAATAAAAATTTTATAGTTTTTAGTTGGCTAAATATAAAAAATAAAAAAAAAAAAAAAAAAAAAATAAAAAAAAAATAAAAAAAAAAAAATAAAATAAAAATAAAAATATCATATGTAATAGAGAAAAAAAATTCTTAATAAATCTTATTAAGAGTTATAATAAAATTATTACTGTTAATATATATATATATATATATTATATATATATATATATATTGACACATAA
>NW_017962526.1:0-663 GCF_001601855.1 Plasmodium reichenowi | reverse complement strand
TTAATATTGGTTTGTTGATATGTTTAATATGTATAATA
This sequence comes from Plasmodium reichenowi, assembly GCF_001601855.1. Classification (NCBI taxonomy): domain Eukaryota; phylum Apicomplexa; class Aconoidasida; order Haemosporida; family Plasmodiidae; genus Plasmodium; species Plasmodium reichenowi. Next base: position 625 of record NW_017962526.1, on the reverse strand, counting down.
TAAAATATTATTATTTGTTCCACTTTTTATATATATATTTTATTTCTTAATTCAAATTCATATTACTTTATTTCTTCTTCATTAGGACCAAAACTATAATATATATATTTAGGAAATCATAATTATATAAATCGTTTAGAAAAATCAGAATTCATTATATATATTTTCATATTTATGTATCAAATGGGACACTGTTTTTTCTTTTAACATAATGTTACAAAAGGAACATTTTTAAAGGAACACAAAAAAAAAATTATAATAAAATGTTTTCATATTATAATAACATTTTTTATCTTTTCTATTTTTGTTCTTGTTTTTTTTTTTTACTCATATTCACCATTATATGAAATTTCTTTTATAAATATTAACAATTTTTTCCTTTACCAACAGCAAATATATATATTATAAAAATATACAATTACAACGTGCGATAATACAATTAATGTATGTCAAAATTTTAAATATAGTTTCTACTATTTTAATAGCTCTAAATTATGGATATACTATATATGTATAATTTTCATATTAACAAAATAAATTTACTACATAGCATTTTTTTATATGCATACTTTCCTTTTTTTTTATTTATTTTTAATTATCAATAGTAACATTATTCCTCACATCA
>NW_017962525.1:0-2029 GCF_001601855.1 Plasmodium reichenowi | reverse complement strand
ATTTCAAATTGTATGAATCTAATTTATATCAAATGATCTATTTTGTTTTGTCATGTATAATTTAAATAATAAATTGATAAGCGGAAATGTTCTTATAATATTATTATATAAGAAAATTATTTTTTCATCATAAGTATAATTTATTTCATGATAATATTCATCTTATGTTAAAAAAAAAAAAAATAAAAGAAATATGATATAAAATAAATAAAAACAAATTTTGTATTTTACATTATTTAATTATTTATTTATTTATTTATTTTTCAATTTTTTTTTTAAAATAATTCACTCTTATACATATATAATCATTCTGATAAATTAACATTCAAGTATATTTTTACAAATATTAAGTATATATATATATATATATATATATTTATGTTATAAAATTTTAATAAATAAAAATATATATTCCTGCATATACACATATAAATGTGTAGATCCATAGTTGTTATGAGTGTAAACCACATATAAATCGTAGTAGCCCTCAAAATTTTTATCAAATAAATATCCTAAAATATATTCTAATATAATTATTATTTTTGAAATAATAACAAAATTTATTGTAATTAATAAAATATAATATTAATCTTAAAATTAATAAAATAATATACTTTTTATATATATTTTATTATTTATATTTTTTCCTTTTTAGTTTATTTCATTTTAGTTGATAAGTGTTCTTTTCTATGTTAAAAAATATTCTCTATTGTATCTATAATTTCATGTTATTTAAATATGCTATTTTAATTTATAGATAATAATATATAAATATATATGAATAATTAATAGGATATTTAAAGCAATTATATATTATTTAATTATAAAATGTAATTTAATAAATTGAAAATATACAACTATTACAAGAATATAATTTAAAATATTTTCCAAAGATTCCAGATAGTCACATACTGCGTTTTATATGGCTGTATATAAATATGAATAATATAATATAATTATAATATATTTATTTTTTTTACGTTGTAAACATTACATATATATATATTATATTTATATAATACAAATTAACATATAATATTTTTACAATACATAAAAAACTTATAGTATGATCACCTTATATTAATTTTTTTCTTAAAGATGTACTTTTTAAAAATAAACTTATAGTAATTGCTACTATTATATAATAAAAACAACAAAAAAAGTAATAATAATAATAGTAATAATAATAATAATAAACGTTTCATAATCATATATAAATAGAAAAAAATAAATTATATATATATTTATTTTTAATATTTTACAAGTTATTAATATTTATATATTGTTTCAAATTTTCTATTATATTAATTATATGTATTAGAATAGGCGGAAAAAAACGGATGTTTAATAAATATAATTATTCTAATACAATTATAATTTTTATATATTATATTGTTACTATTTTATAATAATACTTATTTTAGGATTAGGTCAATTCATACTTATTATATTATAATGTGTTGATATAAGGATATATTGTGTTCAAAACATTTTTGTGATTAGTATATTAAAAAAATTATAAATATATATATATATATATATATAACATACGTTTTTTACTAATCTTATAATTATTATATATTATATTGTCACTATTTTATAATAATGCTTATTGTAAGATTAGGTCAATTCATACTTATTATATTATAATGTGTTGATATAAGGATATATTGTGTTCAAAACATTTTTGTGATTAGTATATTAAAAAAATTATAAATATATATATATATATATATATAACATACGTTTTTTACTAATCTAATGTTTGAAGGATTTATATTTATAACATATAATATATTAATTAATATATGAAGTGATATCTATATATATATAAACAACATCAAAATAGAAATTAGTGGAAAAGAAAATGATTTTTTATATTGATAAAAATTATTTTATTTTTATTTTTATTTCTATTTGTTTTTTTTTTGTTTTTTTTATGTTCTTGTTTTTTGTTGGCAATTCTCTCTTATTATTTTATTTATTTAATATAATTGTTCTGATGTCGTATTTTTGTTAGTGTTTGTAT
>NW_017962524.1:0-875 GCF_001601855.1 Plasmodium reichenowi | reverse complement strand
AAATATAATCCTAGCGAATATAATAATAAAAGAAATAATAGCACATATAATCTATCAAAACGTCGTAGTTCTACTCATATGAATTCATCACCTAGAACACATGAAAAGGATGAAAATATAAAAAAAAACACCAAAAAAAAAAACGTGGAATCATTTGATTCTTTAAATGATAGTAGTTCATATAACGATGACAGTATTAATGATAATGAACTGGTAGTACATAATAACCCATTCGATAAAAAAAATAGAGAAAAGAAAAATTACGGAAATTTAGAAGATAATAAATATTATGATTTTAATATTATCAAATATTTAATGAAATATAAAAATGTTGTTAGTAATTTAAATCAGGATCATTTTAATAAAAAAGATTATTCCAATGAAAGTGAAGGAGAGGTCAACGATTTTGTTAAGTTAGGTCAAACAAATATAAATAGTAGAGGTAGTTACACAAGTAGTCAATATAATAAAGGCGATGTAACTAATTCTTCTTATGATAAATCTAATTCATATTCTGATGACGATTATAATGATAGTGATACAAGTAAATTTCAAGAAAATAGATATAAGCATTCATCTAAAAATATAGAAATATAAATTTTAAAAAAAATAAAAAAAAAAGAAAAGAAAAACACAATATTAAAATATAAAAATATACAAATATAAAAACATAGAAATATGAAAATATACAAAAAAAAAAAAAGAATTTTTGAAACTATGATTTTAAAGATTTAAAATAAAAAAAAAAAAAAAAAAAATGTTTAATGATGACCAAAATGCAAATAATTATTTCCCAACTAAATTAGGAATTGATAGACCTGCTATTGATTTTACATCATCAGGTATAAAAAAATAAAAATAAAATAATTTATACG
>NW_017962523.1:0-552 GCF_001601855.1 Plasmodium reichenowi | reverse complement strand
TATATGTGCATAACGAGTAAATCTATAGTTACAAACAACTTGTTCTTTTTTGTGTTGTAAATTATATACAAATTTATATAGAAATAATTTTTAAAGGTATACAATACGTATGTAAGAACATATTAGTATATATATATTAAATACATATTACAACATAAAATTGGTATTATTTCAATTTTATAAAACAATTTAAAATAAATACTGTGTATCATAATATAAGAAATAAGTATTTTTCAAACTAATAGTAATTGTATTTATCTTAGGTTTTGTTATTATTTTAGTTTTTTTTAGTTCTTTTTGTTCTAAAAATTGTTGTATTTTATACCTTTCTCTCTAATTTATCTACGTAGTTGCAAAGATTAATATTGTTATTTTTAAAATATATTTGAAATTAATTTAAAAAAATTATTATTTAGTAAACTCTTTAATTATATAATTATCACAAAGAAATATTTTTCATATTTGTTATTATTAGAAAAGAAAATTCAAAAAAACAAAAAAAAAAAAAAAAAAAGAATTAATGAAAATGAGAAATTATATATACTACTACAG
>NW_017962522.1:0-660 GCF_001601855.1 Plasmodium reichenowi | reverse complement strand
TTTGTTAATTGTTTTTTTTTAATGATTATAAATATTAATATTTTTTGCGATAATTATATAATTTAATACTTTAATGATAAATGAACGTTTTAATTTATTTGTAATATTTTTATAAAAATAAAAATAATAATATTAAACTTAGTAATAATATAGATAAATTAGAGAGAATCGTATAACATACAACAAATTTTAGAACAAAACAAATAACATAATATATGGAAATTGATTTATTAATATATACATATACATACTATTATTTAAAAAATATTTTATATCATTTATTATGATACGCAATATAGGTTGTTAATTTTTTTTTATAAGAAGAATGTTACGAAATTATATGTTTTAATAACTATTTCATAAGTATTTCATGTATATATATGTTATAAAGTGGTATTATATATATATATATATATATATATATATGTTATACACAATTTCCAAAACGTTAGTTTTGCACATTTGTAAATAATTTACAACAGAAGAATACGTTGTATTATTACTATATTGTAACATATTATTGAAAAATATGAAAGAAATAAAAAAAATGAACAATAATTTATTGTGTTTATATAACATTAAATTTCATTAAAACTTAAAAAAAAAATTAAAAAAAATATAAAATATATTGATTAATTTTTTTAATATTAATTTTTTTTA
>NW_017962521.1:0-1335 GCF_001601855.1 Plasmodium reichenowi | reverse complement strand
ATAGGAAAGAGTTATCATTTTAGAAATAATATGCAAACGTTTATATATATATATACTTTGTTATCGTATTTATTATATTATATTAAGTCGTATATATATATAATAATAATAATTATAATAATTAATATAATTTTTTCATTTAAATATATATAGATATATTGTTACAACTATTAATCCTACAATTATTATATCAATAAATTCTAAAATAATATATCTACCATTTTAATATTTAATATAATACATATATATTATCAAAAAATTACAATAATTTCTATATTATTAATAGAATATGTTTGTATAACGTAAAACACTACATAAAACTAAAAATGTACTATTTTATTATATGTATAATTTCTCATATTGGTAACTTATTTTTTTTTTTTTTTTGTTGTTACTTAATAATAAATAAAAATATATTTTTTTTATCATAATAATGTGATTTAGTACTTTAGTAATAAATAAATATTTTAAATGTTTCTAAAAATTTTTATAAAAATAATAATATTAATCTTAGTAATAATATAGATAAATTAGGGAGAATTGTATAGCATACAACAAATATTAGAACAAACAAATAACATAATATATCAAAATTGATTTATTAAAATATATGTATATACTATTATTTTAAAAATATTTTATATCATTTATTATGATATGCTATATTTGTTGTTAATTGTTTTTGTAACAACAATATTACGAACATATATATTAAAATAACTATTTCATATGTATTTCATATATATGTATATATTACAAATTGGTATTATATATATTTGTTATATACAATTTCCAAAAATTATGGTTTTACACATTTGTAAATAATTTACAACACATTGATATATTGTATGTTTACTATATTGTAACATATTATTAAAAAATATGAAAAAAATAAAAAAAAAATTTAATTGTAATATATCGTATGATATAAAATTGAATTTTATTACAAATTAAAACTCAAAAAACAAAAAAAAAAAATAAAAAAAAAATTTAATTGTAATATATCGTATGATATAAAATTGAATTTTATTACAAATTAAAACTCAAAAAACAAAAAAAAAAAATTATAAAAAATATAAAATTTTTTCATAAATTTTTTTAATATTATTTATTTTATTTTATATTTTTTTTTTTTTTTTTGTAATAAAAATAATGGCAAATGTGGTTCCACTTTAAAAAAAATATATATTTGTATAATGGGAAAGAAAATGTTAATTATATTAAATAAATTATAATAATATTTTAGGTTAAACATATTTAATTTATTTATAATATAAAATAATATATTTTATGTGATTTTTTTAGTTATAATTTTTATCATAAAATAACATAAAT
>NW_017962520.1:0-1308 GCF_001601855.1 Plasmodium reichenowi | reverse complement strand
AAGGATCACAATAATTGTACCATAATATATTATAATATATGTGTCTAACAGACTTATATGTAATTCGTTTTACAAGAATATTATATGATGGTGAAATAGTCATAATAAAACGATGATAATTATTATGATTATTATGATAATAGTAATTATATTACATTTAATTCATATTATACAACTACCTATTAAGAATATGTCAATTTTATAAAACTTGAATAAATAGAACTTAAAGGTATACATAATATTAAGAAAGAAAGGAATAAACCGATTTTTCTAAAATATTTTTTGTTATATTTTTTTATGATATTATCCTAATATGTATAAATGTATGTATATGTATATATAATAATTATATAAAATATGTAAAACCAAATTCATAGCATAATAACAGTTATTTAGTTGTGATGATTGTTATATTCGCTTTCACTTTAATTTTCACTTAATATATAACTTATGTCTATAAAATAATATATAATAATCATATTTGTATTTGGAGTATCAATTTTTGTACATAACACATATGTATATTATCTATATATATTTTGTATTACCTTTGCATACATAAATTATTATGTATATATATGACATACATTTTCTTTTTTATATTAATTATATTTTAATTTTTTTCAGAGTATAATCATATGTGACAAAAGTGAAAAAATGGATGATGTTATTTATCATGTTATATAGAAGATTATTTACATACAAATAAATATCAACGTTATCATGATTTTCGGGGTAAAAAATCTATATGTCGAAATACTAAATACTGTACATGGAATAAATCAATGCATGATATTGGAGTTGCAATATCTAGAGATATGGAACATACTCTTAATTTTTATAAATTAGTTAAATATGAATCATTAATTGATGAAATGAAAAATTATATTTATGCTTTTATAAAGTATTATGATAAAATAAAAAAAATGATTTATATAATGAACATAGGGAAAGATTTAAAGAAAGGATGAGAAATCCCAAAAGATTAGAAATTTGAAACTGAATTTACATGAATGTAAATTATGTTGTTTTATGGGAAAATTAATGTGTGCATAATTTTACTATATTAGATGAAATCTTAATGTAATATATATTTATTAAATTATTTATATAGCATATACAATAAAAGAAATATAAAATATACTTAATATATTATAATATATAATTATTCGTGAATATCCATCATCCATTTGAAAATTCAATTTTAATAGTATCAATGCTGCTATTAATTTATGAAATTCATCCATCGGTTAATTATTACACATAATGCAAAAAATGTTTTTTTTTAAAATAAAAAAATATATATAT
>NW_017962519.1:0-355 GCF_001601855.1 Plasmodium reichenowi | reverse complement strand
AAAATAAATTGATCCATAATTTATGAAAAAGCACTGGAAAATAAATATATCAAGAATAATTAAAATTTACAATACACTCATATGAAAGGTATAGAAACATTAATCATTAGAATAATGTGCAATTTTTACATATTTAACTATTTGTCATTAATCTTATTAGAAATATATGAAAGGAAGAATTTAATATAAATTATTTAGATGAAGAAATCATTCTTATAAATTTATAGTCTATTCGTTATATATATATATAAAAGAAAAGGAAAAAGGTAATTGATTTTAATTTGTTTCCTTTATTATTTGAAACTATTATACATTTAAAAACATTTTTGTAATTATAATTTATAATTGCACAATA
>NW_017962518.1:0-300 GCF_001601855.1 Plasmodium reichenowi | reverse complement strand
TTAATCTTTGCAACTACGTAGATAAGTTAGAGAGAAAGCTATAACATACGACAATTTCTAGAACAAAAAAAAAAAAAAATAATAAAATAATAACAAAACCTAAAAAAAAATACAATTAATATTAGTTTGAAAATACTTATATCTTTTATTATAATACACAATATTAATTGTAAATTGTTTTATATAATTGAAATGATACCAAATTTATGTTGAAATATTTATTACATGCATTTATGTTCTGATAAGTTATTAAATATATATAGTGTATGTTTAACCATTATTTCTCTAAAAATTTGTATA
>NW_017962517.1:0-346 GCF_001601855.1 Plasmodium reichenowi | reverse complement strand
ACATATATCTATAATCTATAATTTATAAAAAGACAATAAAAAATTAAAATGATTAGATTTTAAATTAAATTCACCTTAAATGTAACGCAGCATTTATTATTGGAATAATATGGAATTTTTATACACTTAAGTATTTGTCACTACCATTATTATTATATATATGCAAAATTAAGTTAAAAATATAAATTAATTGGACGAAAAATAACATATATATATTAATTATTATTATTATTATTATTATTATTATAACAAATAATATAAATTAGATCTTAGAGTATATATGTATGTATATATTTACTTGTTTATAATTGTTATAGAACTATATGTAATCATAATATAATATATT
>NW_017962516.1:0-908 GCF_001601855.1 Plasmodium reichenowi | reverse complement strand
TTATTATTATTTTTTTTATTATACATACTATTATTATCATAGGAAATAGCTGCGATTTTAGAAAGAATATGTAAAAGTTTATATATATATATATATTATTAGTAATTGAACGTAACATAAAAATATATTTTTTTTTTATCGTATCTATTATATTATATAAAGTCGTATGTTTCTTTTCAATATATATATAATAATAACAATTAATATAATTTTATTTATTTAAATATATAAATATATTGTTACAACTGGTAATCCTATAATTATTATATCAATAAATTCCCAAATAATATATCTACTATTTAAATATTTAATATAATATATATATATATTATCAATATCATACACTCTCTAAATTATTAATAGAATATGTATAACGTACAACACTACATAAAACTAAAAATGTACTATTTTATTATATGTATAATTTCTCATATTGGTAACTTCTTTTTTGTTTTTGTTGTTACTTAATAATAATAATAAACAAAGATATATTTTTTTATCATAATAATATGATTTGGTACTTTAGTAATAAATAAATATTTTAAATGCTTTTATATATTTTTATAAATATAATAATATAAATCTTAGTAATCAAATAGATAAATTAGAGGGAATTTTATAACATACAACAAATTTTAGAACAAAGCAAATAACATAATATATCGAAATTCATTTATTAAAATATATATATTCTATTATTTTAAAGATATTTTATATCATTTATTATGATACACAATATTTGTTGTTAATTGTTTTTATAAAAACAATGTTACGAATTATATGTATGAATAACTATTTCATATATATTTCATATATATATTATAAATTGTTATTATATATATATGTCATATAAAATTTCCAAAACGTTGGTTTTGCACATTTGTAAATAATTTACAACACAAAAATAC
>NW_017962515.1:0-515 GCF_001601855.1 Plasmodium reichenowi | reverse complement strand
TCTTTTTAATTTATATTGATATATATTATACATTTATATAGGAGAAACATTATTATATATATTATATGAATTGCATATATATCGCGTAGTTCTTTTGTTTTGAACTCATAAATTATGATGTTTGCAAAATATATTTATGTATTTGAAAATATATGTTTTATGTATAAATTTTATACTAGTTAAAAATAAAATATATTATATCTTTTTTAATCATTACGTATTTTTGATTAACATTAAAATATTGAATTGACATTAATTTTTTTGTGAAATGAAAAAAATTGTTTATATTATTTTATCATTGGTATGTGGAAATATGTTATCATATATTTTGGTAGAATATATATTTTTATATAGAATATTGAATTTTAATTCCTTTTTATTTTGAAAAATTTATCTAGCTTTTTTTTATGTTAAAATATAAATAAAATAAAATGGAATTTTATAGGATATAATATTTAAAAAAAAACAAAAATCATCTTTTTCTTTAAAAAAACGATACTATTTTGTTTGATTTA
>NW_017962514.1:0-934 GCF_001601855.1 Plasmodium reichenowi | reverse complement strand
ATTTATGTTATCCTAATAATTATGTATTTTTTTTTTTTACATACATTATGGGATGATACTAAAATATTTATTAAAAAGTTAAATATTAACATTTTAACGTGATATATATTCATTCTTGTTTCAAAAAATAATATGTTATATTTCAAATTGTATTAATCTAATTTATAAAAAATGATCTATTTTGTTTTCTAATATATATTTTATATAATATATTGATAAGCGGAAATTTTGTTGTAATTTTATTATATAATAACATTATAGTTTCATTGTACGTATAATTTAATTTATGACTATATTCATTTAATATTTAAAAAAAAAAATTTTTAATATGATATAAAATAAATAAAAAAAAAAATTGGTATTTTACTTACATTATTTTTTTATTTATTTATTATTATTTTTTTTTTCTATTTTCAATTTTTTTTAAAATAATTCTCTCTTATACATATATAATAATTCTGGTAAATTAACATTCAAGTATATTTTTACAAATATTAAGTATATATATATTTATTTTATAAAATGTTAATAAATAAAAATATATTTTCCTGAAAATACACATATAAATGTGTAGAACAATATTGTTATGGGTGTAAACAACATATATATCATAATAGCCCTCATAATTTTTATCAAATAAATATCCTAAAATATATTCTAATGTAATTCTTATTTTTGAAACAATAACAATATTTCTTGTAATTTAAAAAATATAATATTAATCTTAAAACAAATATAACAAAATAATTTTTATATGTATTTTAATATGTATATTTTTTTCTTATTAGTTTTTTTCATTTTTCTTGCTAAGCATTATTCTATGATAGAAAATTCTCTCTATTGTATCTATTATTTTATGTTACATAATTACATTATAATAATTTATAAATATATGTATAATAGGATATTTAAATGAATTATATATTAGCCAATT
>NW_017962513.1:0-2096 GCF_001601855.1 Plasmodium reichenowi | reverse complement strand
ATGAATTTTTTATACATGCATTATGGGTTAATACTAATGTATTTATCAAAAGGGTAAATAATAATATTTTAATGAAATATATGTTCATTTTAAATTCAATAAAATAATATGGTATATTTCAAATTGTATGAATCTAATTTATAAAAAATGATGTATTCTATTTACTACTATATAATTTAAATATAAATTGATAATTTGAAATTTTCTTGTAATATTATGATATAATAACATTATTTTTTCATCATAAGCATAATTTATTTCATGAAAATATTCATCTTATATTTATAAAAAAAATGTAAATATTATATAAAATAAATAAAAACATATTTTGTATTTTACATTTTTAATTTTTTTTTTTCAATTTTTTTTAAAATAATTCTCTCTTATACATATATAAGCATTATGATAAATTAACATTCAAGTAAAATTTAATAAATATTATATATATATTATAAAATATTAATAAATAACAATATATTTTCCTGCAAGTACATCTATAAATGTGTGGATGAATAGTTGTTTTTGGTGTAAATCACATATATATCATAATAGCCCTCATGATTTTTATGAAATAAATATCTTAAATTATATTCTAATATAATTATTATTTTTGAAATAATAACAAAATTTCTTGTAATTAATAAAATATAATATTAATCTTAAAAATAAAATAATAGAATACTTTTTATATGTATTTTAATATATATATATATATATATATTTTTAGTTTATTTTATTTTTGTTGCTAAGAATTATTCTATGTTAGAAAATGCTCCCTATTGTATCTATTATTTTTATATTACTTAATTATGCTATAATAATTTATAAATAATAATATATAAATATATATATATATATATATAATAGTATATTTAAATGAAATATATATTAGCTTATTATAAAATGTAATTTAATAAATTGAAAATATACAATTATTACAAGAATACAATATAAACGATTTTCAAAAGATACCACCTAGTGACATACTGTATTTTAAATAACTGTATATAAATATAAATAGTATAATCATTTTGTATTTATAATTTGTATGTTGTAAATATTACATATATAAATTTTATTTATATATAATATCAAATATAATATATTATTTGTAAAATATATAAAAAATTAAAGGTATGATTACATTGTAATAATAGTTTTCTTAAAGTTCTACTTTTTAAAATTAATCTTATAGTAATTGTTACTATTCTATGATAAAAACAATAATAATAATAATAATAATAATAAACGTTTTATAAAAATATATAAATAGAAAAAATAAATTATATATATATTTATTTTTAATATTTTACAAGTTATTAATATTTATATTTTGTTTTAAATTTCCTATTATATTAATTATATGTAATAGTATAATAATAAAAATAGGATATCATATAAATATTGTTATTTTAATACAATTATAATTATTATATATAATATATTGTTATTATTTTATAATAATATATATTTTAAGATTAAGTTAATTCATTAATATTATATTATGTGTTGATATATCGATATATGTTGTTGAAAATATATTTTTGTAGTTGGTATATAAAAGAAATTATATTTATATATATATATTTGTTAATATATGTCCTGTAATAATATAACACATTATTTTTCATTAAAAGGGGAAAAAAATTTTAAAATAAAATAAGATAAAATATAATTAACATAACATTCTATTTTACACATGAGATTCTAACGTAAAATAATAATATATATATGTTACAAAAATAAAATGATACAAATTATAAAGATTAATTTTATTAATTAAAATTACATTTATTTATATTAGTTCATATTATATTAATATAATTAGTTTTTAAATAATATATAAATATAAGATTAATAATATAATACATTTATTATATAATATAATCCATTATATATTATTTTTTTTATGAGAAATTTAAAATATATATGTTACAAAGTATTCTTAAACAGTGTATAATAAATAAATATATATGTATATATATACAAACAATATATATATAATCTTTATTAAAAAAACAATATATAATTTACACACATTTCACTATAAAAAAATAAATAAATATAAATTAAATAATTTAATAAGCACATAATTA
>NW_017962512.1:0-1572 GCF_001601855.1 Plasmodium reichenowi | reverse complement strand
ATTATAATATTAACTTACTTGTACTTGTATATGTACAACGCCCAGAACAACTAATGATAAATTAATTTTGCAATTTTTATATATATTCATTTTAAACAAAACAAATAAATACTAAAAAAAAAAAAAAAAAAGAAAAATATATTATAAATATAACTTTATTATATATTTATAAATATCTTAATATTTATAAAACAAAATAAATAAAAAAGCATATAAAATTTATTTTATTTTATTTTATATATATTTTCTATATTAATAATATAATATAAAAAAAAAAAATTTATAAATTATAATAATAGATTAATAGGTTACCCAAAAATAAAAAATTAAATTAAAATTAAAAAGGAAAACAAAATATTAAATATGAATGAATAAATTTTAAATTTATTACATATTTATATAATATATAATACATATAAATATTATATTAAGAAAAATACGTAAATATTGTTATTTAAATAATTTCATATTACAGCAAAATAAAAAGGTTAATATTATTAATTAAATAATATATTTATTCTTTTAATTTTTTTCTTTTCTTAAAAAATAAATATTATTTAAGAAATGATCACTTATTTATGTATAAAATTAAAGACCAAAATACATGCACTTAAAGAAGCATATTATTTCTCAAATAATATAAATCCATATATACATCATATTTTATAAACGTATAATATTATAAATCCATCTTTGAAGATTAAACCTTAGACAATAGATATATACTATACTTGTTTCGAAATATTTTAAGAAAAATTAAATCATTTAATTTTATATATAATTCTTTTATAAAATAATTTTATATATATAAAAAAAAAAAAAATTGAATTTAAATTAATTTTTCTAGTCTACTTTTAAATACTTAGAATTTATATAATGTAATTTTAATTTATATTCTATATATATATATATATATATATATATATATATATATATATTATATAATTTAAAAGAATATATATGTAATAAAATGATCTTAAAGAGTATAATAGGATAATAAGAAAAATGAGAAGAAAAAAAATAATAATAATAATAATACATACCTGCAATAATTATTATATTATAATGTATTGTATATAATATTCTATATTATAAAAATATATTACATTAAGGATTAACAATTTTTATATATAAGTATTCTTAAATGTATATATTTTGAAATAGTAAATATATTATATGTGAAATTTATTATATGAGAATTCTACATTTATATGATATATATAATAATTTGACTGAATAACCTTATTAATAATTATATCATTGTATATTTAGTGTATTACATAAATTGTAAACATAATATGTATTATTATTTTTTTTTTTTTTCCCTTAAAGAATAATAAAAATGTATATAGTTATTTTATATTATAAGATTTATTTATTTAATTTTCTTTTAATATTTTTATTATGAAATATTTAAGTGAATCATTTTTTTTTTTTTTAAACTTCTTCATATTACTATATTCCACAAATGTACCATATTTTCAATATATATATATATATATATATATATATATATATATATATACATATATACATATAAGTTATAATCATATGAAATAATAACAAAAAAAA
>NW_017962511.1:0-1334 GCF_001601855.1 Plasmodium reichenowi | reverse complement strand
TACACATTTGTATATTTTTAAATAATTTATTCTATTTATGTCACTTTTTCAATATAATTATTAATTCACTTCTTATACTGTTAACCTTAAAATCATTATATTATGACAGAAAATTAAACTAATTTAATTTCCTAATACAATATCTATTATATTTAAAAAAGAAAAAAATTTATTACTATACACCCATATTATATTTTTCAAATATATAATTATATATGCTACCTTAAAAGAGAAAAAAGAAGAAGAAAAAGAAAAAGAAAAACGAATTTAACTAGGTTTCATTTTTTCCTAAACATAATTTTACATGATAACAAAATATATATAGAAAAACTTATTAATTCTTTTTAATAACAAAGTTTTTATTTCAATTATATTATTACATATACTAATGCTTTTATATAATATTTATTTATTTTATGGAATTTTTTCTCTTTTTTGAATAATATTATTAATAGTAAAATATATATATATATATAATAATTAGAGAAAACCAAATGAAAAGAAAAAACAAAATTTTAATTAAACTATTCTCCTCCTTATTTTTAATCTAATTATTAAAAAATTCCTTACTATAAATATATATCAATTTATTTAAATAAACATTTATTTATATTTTATTATTAATCATATGAAATAAACATATCCTTAACATGGAATAATTTTATATATATTATATATGTGATAGACAAGTGTCCAATATATTTATATATATTTCATTAATTTTTTACATCATATATTGACTCAAAAAAAATTATAAAATTTACTATATATATATAAATAATATATAAGTATATAATAACTATGCTTTTATATATTAAGTAAATAATTATATAAACATTTATCAAATGATATTATTTGTTAAAATTATACATTATATTTCAAAATATTTTTTAAAAAAATACAAAATAAATTAGGAATATTTATTCTCTTAATTAAAATATGTTTTTTTATTTCTCGTATATGTATAATTTAACCATTTATTATCATATACATAGGACTAAAAAAAATAATTGTAGATAATTTTTATACGATTAAGAATATTACTATTTTGTAACTCTAATGTAAAAATATTATATCTATACATTTTTTTTATTTTATTTTATTTTATTTTTTTATTTAATAATATTGTGTTTAATATTAAGAAAAAAAAATATATATATGTGTGCTAATTTAAATTATAAGACAACTTTTATTAATAATAAAACACTGGTCTATGCACACATATAATATAAATAATAATTCTTAACTTTATGAAGAAATAAATTAACAAATATAACTATAATTAATTTCTCTTAAAAAAAAATTATTGAAGAAAAAAATAAGACATAACTATA
>NW_017962510.1:0-1564 GCF_001601855.1 Plasmodium reichenowi | reverse complement strand
TATAATAGATGTTCTAACATATAACATTGTATAATTGTAATTAAAAAAATATATATATAACAAGAAATATTGTAAGTAATATTATATAATGTTAAAAATAAAGATCATAGTTAAAAAATTTTATATAAGCATAATTCAACACATATTTTTTATTAATTTAATTTTCTTTTATTGTTTTTAATATATATTCTGCATGAGAATATTCTCATTGTCTAATGTATCTAAGATATTACTAATATGAATTTATATATATATATTAAAAAATTTGATATAATTTGTTCAGTATTTATGATAGTTTAATAATATATTTATATTTAAAAATAGTGTTGATTAAGATATAATTTGTACATTTATATTATTGTATATATTAAATAAATAACACGCAACATTATATATAGTAATTCATATAAGGAATAATATATTTTTGTTCCATATATAATTATAAAAGAGAAAATTAATAATATTTGTAAGAATTGTTGTATTTTATTTTAAATAATTGCAAGTATGAATAAAAGAAAAAAAAAAAAAAAAAAAATGGAAAGCATAAATAATGTTACTGTAATAGGATAAATTATGTTATAAAAAATATTTCTGATATAAAGGATGCCGTTGTAACATTACTTTAAAAAGAATGCTGCTGATTTTATAAATAAATAACTACATCTATATAATGATATTTGAATTTGGATTTTTTTAATGAATATTATGGACCAATTATTTAAATGTGAATTCGCCTTATATAATAATAATATTATTTAAAAAAACAAAAATAAGAAATATATATCCCGATTTTGTAGTTCTCAAATGTTTTATATAACTTTAATATGGTTACATATATATATATATTTTTTATGTATATCTTTACAACAAGTAATAAGTAAATATTATTTATATCTTAACAAGGAAAAAAAGAAATAATAAAATAAGAACACTAAATAATAATAATTCATATTATATATTGTATTAAAATATAACATAATTATAAATAAGTAACATATTTATAGAAATAACAAGTATTTAATATTAAGTATAAATATAAACAATTAAAATTATTTTTATTTATGTTAATTTATATTATATTAACTTGATATTTTTTTTTGAAAAATATTTAATTATAATATAATAACAATGAATTAGTTAAAATAATACTATTACACAGAAATACTAACTTGTAACTATATCATATAATATAAATATAAATATATATATATATATATATATATATATATATATATATATTTATTTATTTATTTTATAGTATTTAAGTTTATATTTTTTTTATACATACATTATTATATATTTTAATATATGCTTTAGAGACAATAATATTTATATACTGGCATATATATATTTTTATATTATAACAAATATTTTGATTAATATAAATGTAGAGTACGTGAACATTTTATTCATGACTTATATTTGAATATATATAAAAAAATGTATCTTTTTAGTTTTTTTTTTTTATAAATACAATAAAATTTTGAAATTCATAAAATCCATGAAATACATAAAAAATACAACAAAACAAATTATCAAATTATTTTTATTAATATAATAATAT
>NW_017962509.1:0-435 GCF_001601855.1 Plasmodium reichenowi | reverse complement strand
CGTTATATATATATATATATATATTTATTTATTTATTTTATTTTATAAAATTTTTTTTTTTTTTGGATGTTATGCATATATTTTATATAATAAATTATAATATATAACCAAAAAAAAAAAATTTATATTAATAATATACTACTTTTAATATAATACAAAAATACAAAAAATATATATATTTATATGGATTATATATATATGAATATATAAATATGATAGATAATATAGATAGAGAGAAGCGGAAGAACATATTTGTCTCTTTTGTTATCTATAATATATATATATATAATAAATTAAAATAAAGTGAAAAAAATATACATATATTAAAGTTTATAATTAAATATATAAACATGTTGCATATATACTTTTTTATATGTTTGTATTTTCGTATTTTTTTTTCTCATTTATAATTTTACAAAATAAATAAAACATAAA
>NW_017962508.1:0-4638 GCF_001601855.1 Plasmodium reichenowi | reverse complement strand
ATACGCATACCTTATGTATTAGGGAATATTTAAATACATCTTAAATTAAATATAACTATTAAAAAAAAAAAAAATAATAAAAATAATAAAAATAATAAAAATAAAAAAAATAATAAAAATAAAAAAAATAATAAAAATAAAAAAAATAAAAAAAATAATAAAAATAAAAAAAATAATAAAAATAATAAAAATAAAAAAAATAATAAAAATAAAAAAAATAAAAAAAAGAGGAATTATATTATATTAAAACAAGTAATATTACACATATCCTCTCCCATTATATTTTATACAATATTGTTAACATATATATATATATATATATTTTATACAACAATTCAGAAAAAAAGTATCCATATAATATTTATTTTGGATATTTAGCAACAATTATAAATAATTATATATATATAGTAGTTGCTTATTTATATCTTTGTTTACAACACTTTATATAACATTTTAATTTCTATTTTTCTCTTTGTTTTAATTTTATTAAATTGTCATATATTTAAACGGAATAAAATTTATCTAAATAAATTGTACTAAGTTAATATATAGCATTTTTATTTTTTCTAATTTCAATATCTAAATTTATATATATATGTATGCCTTTTTTTTGTGTGACATTCAATTTATATTAGTCTATTTTATGATATAATATACGTTCTTATTTAATAAAACATTTTTTTTTCTTATATTCCTATTAAAAATTCATAATTGTTTTTTTTTTTATTTATTTTATTTTATATTGTTTTTTTGTTACATTGTTTAATATTATATATATATATATACAAATAATAATATACTTTTGTATCCTTTTTTATAATTTTTACAACTTATTATACTTTTTATATAAGTTAATTTTTCTTATTTGTATTACATATATCATTTTATATATTATATATAATACTATTTTAGCAAAATATTGTACTCCAAAATATATTTATATATATATATATATATATAATGTGAAATATTTTAAAATATATATTGTATGTATGACCTTATATATATATGATGATTTATACCTTAAAATGATAACCACTATATTATATTTTTTAGAACACTTACAATGATAAAAACGTTGTTACATGAACAATACAAAAGATTAAAAAATGAAGAATATTTATTACATTACAACATAATTTAAACTGTTAAGTTAAAATAAAAAAATTAAAAAATATATTATTCATTATATATTAATAATTCTTAAAATAACTATGGTCTTTGTACTTTTTTTTTTATCAAAAAAAAAAAAAAAATAAATAAATAAATAAAAAATAATTATATATAAATAAATTTATACAATATGTTTCATTTTATTTTATTATTGTTCGATGTTTATATAAATAGTATTACAAAAAATATATATATAATATGTGTGTTAATATGATGAAACATGAATTATATATACATAATTATTATTACACTTATCAATAATATATATATATATATAATAAAATTAGTATCAATACGCATACCTTATGTATTAGGGAATATTTAAATACATCTTAAATTAAATATAACTATTAAAAAAAAAAAAAAAAATTAATTATTTGTGTACCATTTTATTGGAATAACAATTTGAATCTCTCTATTATATATATAATATTAATGGAAATAATTTTTAAATATATTTATCCTTTTTATTTTATTTTATTATTATTTTATTGTTTCATGTCATTATAATGTTTTATTTTACATTATTATAATTTATATTTTATTTATAGGAGCATTTATGGTTCAATTATTCCTTATACGATATAAATATATTTAGACATTTCATATATTTTTCTACTCATTTTTAATTAATATCTTTGATTCAATAATATTTATTATCTTGAAATATAAAAAAAAATGTAAACAATATATATTTGCAAATTTAATACGTCAATAAACATATAAAAATATGTTGAAATTTTAAAAAATACTTCATAAATTATAAGAAACAAATTATTATTATATTCATTTTATTACCAAACATTTTAAAGATATTATTAAAAATTATGAATAAAATGAACATATAAATAAATATATATATATATATATATATAATAGGATTCCTTTTTATTTTATGTTACATTTTTAATATTATTATTAATAGAAAGAAACAAATTAAATATTAATATAACAGTTTTATTTATTTTGAATTCAAAAAATTTTATCAAGAATATAATGTGTATATTTTATCGTAGAATTATTGTATCAAGTTATTCTCATACACACAAATATATATATATATATATATATTTATTTATTTAATCATTTCAATAATATTTTTTTAATAAAATAATAATTTTTTACCTACACATGTTTATAATTTTATATTTATTAATAAGCATTCTTGGAAAATAGACTTTTGTTTTTTTCATTTTATTCATATTTAGTATTAAAAGATAATATTTAAAAATAATTAACACATATATATATATATATATATATATATATATATATATATATAATTTATATGTTTTTTAATTCGAGTGATTATAAACAATATTTATATATAGTGTGAAGATTTCCTTATAATATATTAAAAAAAAAAAGAAAAAAAACTTTTTTCCAAGTATTTAAAAAAGTAAATTTTTTTGAAGAATCTACATTTTTAAAATAACATATCTTTAATATAATTAAACCAAATAAAAAGCGATTATTTTTAATATCCAATAATAATTACAATGCGTATCTAAAAATACAAGATACTTCATTACATAAATAAATAAATAAATATATATATATATATATATATATAATATTGATAATTCTTAAACAAATTATTTTATTATAAGAATAATAAAAATGTTAAATCTTTTTTTATATCATTAATAACCCTAACATAATTCAGCATCATATTATGTCTAGGAAATAAAAAAAGCAAAATTTAATATATATTTTATTTTTTGGAATTGATATATATATAAACATAAAATAAAAGAAAAAAAAAATAAATAAATAATAAAAAAGACAAAAATAAATAGAAAGAATAATCAAATAAATAAATATTCTTATTTTAAATCATTTATGATTTTTATTAAATTTGAATTTTATAAAATATTTTTAATATACAACAAAATACACTTTTTTAATATATATTCATAATAAATAGCAAAAATTTTAAAAACAAAACTTATATTTTAACTTAAACAACATAAGAATTTGTAAAATAATGGTTGTTTATGTTTTTTCCATATATATATATATATATATATATATATATATTAATAAAAAGTTATAAAAATATATTTTTCTATTAATTTAATTTTATCTCGTTTTTGTTCTAAAATATATTCTATATCAGAAATCCTTCTCTAATTTATCTAACATTTTACTAATACGAATTTAAATATAGTTATTTATGTAAAAATATTTTTTAAAATATATTTTTTTAAATTATATAGTAATAACAGAAAAAAATATTGATATTTTTTAGTAAAAATAAATTAAAATAAAAGATAAATTATACATATTATATATTATGTAACATATGTTTGTGTAACGTTTTAAATTATACTTACATGTTATATTCATAATTAATACATTCTAAAATATTGGTAATATATTCTAATATATAAATATTAATATATTAAAATAATAAAACTGTGCATATAAATATATTGTAATTGTTTTATACTTCATGTGTATATTTATATGTTTTAAGTAATAATTAAAACGATATCTTTTAATAAATATTTTATAAAACATTATTTTATTATAAATATAATAAAAGATGTTATAAGATATTATATATAGAAGAAACAATATATGTTATTGTTGTACATAATTTACTAATTATATAAGTTAAAACTAACAGTATTAATAATATGTTTTTTAGTTAATATATTGATAATTCTAAGTATCATTAAAATAATAATAATAATAATAATAATAATAATAAGACATAAACAGAATATATAGAATAATGCATAAAATTTAAATATATAATCATCAAATGTGTTATATAAAATATTTATTTTACTTTATAAATCTTATGTTTTTAACATTATGCGAAATAAGTTAATCATCCTCCAATTATATAAATTAATAATTTTCTCAAAACATCGATATTTCAATTTGAAATTTCTTTATAATTACAATCGAATAATTATAACATATATTTATGTTATATGCAATAGTTGTCTTATTTAAAATAAAGAATGCACCATTTTGTGAATACATAATTCTATTGACATATCCATATTAAATTTTACAATATTTTTAGTTATTAATAAGGAATAATTATCTATATATATATATATATATATATTTCATAATATAAAATAATGCATTAATAATTACATATGAATATAAACGAAAAATAAAAAATTAAGAATATATATTTTTCATATTATTTTATATTGTACTTATTTAATGTTATCCTTTAAAATATTTCTGTGTAATATTTATAATATATTATTTCTATTATTCATTTTTTTATATACTATTTCGAAAGGAGAAAAATATAGACAATATTTATAACCTTTCTTTTTCTAATAATACACTGTAATTATATATTTTATCACTATATATATATATATATATATAGGAATGAATTTTGGGGGGAAAATATATACTTATAATAAATAAAAATAAAAATTTAACTTTTTACTAAATAGAAAAAAAAAAAAAATTTAAATAATAATTAAT
>NW_017962507.1:0-3221 GCF_001601855.1 Plasmodium reichenowi | reverse complement strand
AAAAAAAAAAAAAAAGGTACAAAAAATTTTTAAATATTAATTATTTACTTTTTTAATTATAAAATAATAAAGAACACCAGTCTGAAAATTTAATTCTTATTTTAAAATATTTATTTTTTTGTCTTATGTATATTTATATATATATATATATATTTTTTTTTTTTTTTTTTATTAGTTTTTGGAGTGATATTAAATTTATGTATTCCAAAAAAGAAAAAAAATATATGATCATTAATTTTACATAGTATATAATTATTAAATAATAAGGTTTATTTATGTACATTTATTTTTAACGAATATTGTGCGACAATATATATATATATATATATATATATTATATAAGATTATTAATTATTATGTGGACCTATTTCACCTTAAAAAAATATATTAAATACGGATCTGTGCATTAAATGGTATTTAAATATTATTAAGTATTTATTATTTTTATTTTTTTCAAAAACAAAAAAATTATATTTTTTTCAATTTATTTTCTCATTTTAATTTTAAACATTACATAATATATTTTAATATATGTATATATTTAATATATATATATTTTTTTTTTATAAGCGGAAATTTTATGAGAATTAAAAATACATATAATAATAAATTTAAGGGAATATGGAAAAAATATATTAATTTGTTTTAATAAATTTTTTATTAAATGTCTATATATATATATATATATATATATATATATATATATATATATATATATATATATATAAAATGAACAAAATTAAAGAAAAAAAATATATATTTTTTTAATTTTTTTTTATAGTATAATAATCATATTGTATTTTTAAAATATATTTATATAGAGTTCCGTTATCGATGTATATATTATTCTATTATTATAATTTATAATATATAAGCACATATATTTATAATATATATGGATTGTATATAACATATTATTATTTTTTATACAGTAAAAAAGATTATATTGAAGTGACTAGATATATAAGTTTTGATTGTTAAGGAATTTATTTTGAATTTTGTGATAATGAAATAATTTTCTTGTTTATATCGCCATATATAAAATTATGCTAAGTCATGTTTCATTATGGATTTAATTTAATATAAAAGTAAAAGAGAAATATTACTTTAATCAAAACATTTATTTATATGTAAATAAGAATATATGTATATATATATATATTCATATGTTAAAAAAATAAGAATTAAAATATAACTGAAATACAAAATCGGGTAATTTTTTAATGTAAGTTTGGTGCTTACACATATTGAGATGTACTTATTTTTGTTTTTATTGTATATAATTTTGTTATTTTTGAAACAAATTATATAATAATATGAATTCGTAATATGTGTATATTTGAAGATAAATATATCTTATATTTTAAAGTATTAATAAACCATTGTCATAATATATATATATATATATATATATATATATATATATATATATATTATATATATATGTAATTTTAAAAAGAATGTTTTCTTAATTGTATGTATATAAGCAAAATTTATCTTCTGATATGTATAATTTTGTATTTTCTATAATAATATATGCCTATATGTTCTTGTATTTTTTCATATATAACATGGAATAAATTGATTTAATTCTGTAAAAAGCACACAGAAAAAAAAAGAAAAAAATAATAACTCAATAGATGAAATTAGAAAGAAGAAAATAATCCGTGCAAGATAGAAAAATAAGAAAGGTATATTTTAATAAAATATGAAAACAATTAAAGATGAGAAGAAAAAAATAGCACTTTCTTTTATACTTATAATTGCACATAATATATAAATAATAAAAATATTGACATTATTATGGTATTACTAAGGAATATTTAAATTTTCTTTTTTTTTCGAAATAAAATTGAGTAAAAATTTAAACTTTTAAGGTATATTTTTATATATAATAAAATATTTACAAAGTAAAAATGTATAAATATATATATGGTAAAGAAGGATTAATATATATATATATATATATATATATATATATATATATACATAACAATACAAGATTGTTTTATATATAGTTCTTTTTTTATATTTTTTTTACAAAGATTATACACTAAAATATTATATATATATATATATATATTCAATCTTCTTTGATCATTAATTATTCGTAAACTAATAAATATATATATTTTTTAATTATATTTAGCATTAAATTATAAAAGGTGCAAATTAACATTATGTACACATTTCAATATAAAATTTGTGAATTAATACAAACTAAATATCATATATATTTATTCTCATGTATATATCATTAAATGTAGTCAGTTGGTATTGTATTCTTTTAGATTTCTCTTAAATAATTCTATGTACAAATTTTATATAAGGGGGAAATTTATAAAAGTAGTTATCAAATGTAAAAAAAAAAAAAAAAAAAAAAAATTGAAAAAAGTGTATAAACATTGTGTAACGTAGCAAAATATATCCACCAAAATGAATATACATAAGAAAGAAGAAAAAATGAATATGTAGTGAACAAAATATAAAAAATGTAGACAAAAAAAATTGCTGGAATAAAGTATTATATATATAAAGGTAATGAAAATATTTTTTGCAAATATATACATATATATATATATATATGTATATGGTATTAATTTTAAATAAAATGTATTTATAGAAATATAAATACATATGTAAATAAAAATATAGATATTTATTTATATATATGTAAAAAAAAAAAAAAAAAAAAAAAAAAAATATTTATAAAATGGTTATAATATATAAAAAAAGTTAATATTTATAAATTATAAGTAATTAAAAAATATAAACTTGATATATAAATTATGCTATAACTAAAATAAAATATATAATATCACTCTATATCAATAATTTAAAGGATTATATATATATATTATATATATATACTTTTCATTATCTCTTTAAATATTGATAAATATATACATATTATTATTTAATTTTTTTTTTTTTTTCAGTTCTATTTATATATTTTTAAACTTTTATATAAATAAAAAATTATTATATATATATATATATATATATTTATAATGTTTTGAGGGAATTTTTAAAATTTATATTCACAAAAACTCAAATTTGAAAAATAAATGTATGTATTGTGAAATCTATATTTTTCCAAAAGAATATAAAATAAGTAACATGAATTATATATAATGTATTTAAATAATTAGATATATTAATATTATTAAATTATTGTTTTAAAAGTAATATATTTGAGAAATAAACAAAAATTGTAATTT
>NW_017962506.1:0-664 GCF_001601855.1 Plasmodium reichenowi | reverse complement strand
TATATATATATATACAATTTTGAATGTTTTATTTTTTTATTAAATTGGTGTTTAAATATATTTTTCCAATTTAAGTAAAAAAATAAAAAAGTAAATAAAAATAATATAAAATGTGACTTAGTATAAGATGCAATATTTAAGAAAAAAAAAAAGAAAAGAAATATTTTCCTTCGAAAAAATCAAAATTTTTATTTACGTTTCATAAAATAGAATACATTTAATTATTCTTGATAATATATTGATATATATGATCATTAATAAACATATAATTATTATGTAAAATTTTATATTTTGATTGTATATTATATATTTTATATAAAACCTGAATAATGAATTTTATTATAAAACTTAAAATCTATATATATTAAAAGAGTAAAAATAATTACAAAATATAGTAATTATTATTTTGACATGAATTTATGTTTATTTGTTTCTATTAAATGAGTTATTTAAAAATATTATATGCAAAATAATTAACTCATATAAATTTACTTTATTATGTGTTTCTTTTTTTTTATAAAGTATATATATATATATATATATATATATATATATATGTTCAAAATCTTTTTTTTAAATATATAATGTGTATAAAAATCATTTTTGTTTAAGAAAATATTATTAAAATAATATTATTTATGTAACACAAATTATTATAAAATAT
>NW_017962505.1:0-1090 GCF_001601855.1 Plasmodium reichenowi | reverse complement strand
TAACAATTATTTTCCCATTCTACCAATATATTTTTTTTGTGGAACCATATTTGCCTTTTTATTTAAAACACTAAAAAAAGAAAAAAAAAAAAAAATTTAAATTAAAAATATAATATATCCAAATATATCACATTTTTTATAATTTTGAATTTTAATTTTAAATAAAATTTAATTTTATATCATAGGATATATTACAATTAAAATGTTTTTTTATATTTTTCAAAAACATGTTACGATATAGTAACAATAAAACTTATATTTTTTTGTTTTAAAATATATACATATGTGTAAATTAATAGTTGTTGAACGTGTATACCACATATAATATACAATTGGGAAGAACATATATGTGGAATTGATATTGCAACATGTATGTTCACAATGTTGCTATCATATAAGTATAATTGTATATGATAATATGTGTTATTAAAAGTAAAACAAACGAAATATATATTTTAAAAGTAATTAAATGATATATATTTTAATAATTATTTTATTATTATTTTTTTTTTTTTCAGGTTCTAAAATAGATTGTATGTTATACCTTTCTCTCTAATGTATCTAAAATTATATAAATATAAATAAATAAATATATATATATATATATATATATATATATATATATATTTTTAAAATTATATTCTATTAAAAAAAAATATATATTTATTTAATATTAAAAATAAATTTAAGACAAAAGTATTAACATAATAGAATACTATTGTATAGTTTTATGTAGTGTTGTACGTTATACAAATATATTCTATTAATAATTTAGAGATTGTATGATATTGATAATATATATATGAAATATATTAAATATTAAAATGGTACATATATTATTTTAGAATTTATTGATATAATAATTGTACGATTACTTGTTGTAACAATATATTTATATATTTAAATAAAAAAAATTATATTAATATTATATATATATATATACGACTTTATATAATAAATGCGATAAAAAAAATATATTTCTCTGTTATGTTCAATTACTAATAATATATATATATATATATAAAAGTTTGCATATTGTTTCTAAAATGGTATCTATTTCCTATAATAATAATAGTATGTATAATTTAAA
>NW_017962504.1:0-741 GCF_001601855.1 Plasmodium reichenowi | reverse complement strand
TTATTTATAGATAGTATGGAATAATTATATATATGTATATTATTGAATATTAATATAATATTATATTATGATTATATATAGTTCCATAACAATTATAAAGTAGTAAATATATATACATATATACCCCAAGTTCTTATTTATAGTATTTGTTTTTATTATTATAATAATAAATATTAATATATATATATATATATACATACAATTTTTCGTCCAATTAATTTATATTTTTATCTCAATTTTACTTATTTATAACAATGATGGTAGTGACACATACATAAATATATATAAAAATTCCATATTATTCCAATAATAAATGCTGGGATACATTTAGCGTGAACTTATTTTAAAATCTAATCATTTTAATTTTTTATTGTCTTTTCATAAATTATAGATTATATATATATGTACATTTTTAAATTACAAAATAACCATTATAACGAAAGATAAATATCCATATAACTGTCTGTTATCTATCGAATATAAATTTTACTACAATATAAAAAAATATGTATCAAAATAAAACAAATTTTATAATTGCATTGAAATCTTTTATATAGGTTTAACAATATAAACCTATAAAGATGTATGTATACATTGTTAACATAATGGTAGCACCATTAATATTATACATGTTTATTGATACGATAGTTATCATAGTTAATTATTCATATATATATATATATATATAAGGATCACAATAATTGTACCATAATATATTATAATATGTGTGTCTAACAGACT
>NW_017962503.1:0-2869 GCF_001601855.1 Plasmodium reichenowi | reverse complement strand
CATAATATATATCATCTTCCATATCATTCAAGATATGATCCATGGTAGAATTATCAGGGTATGTATCCATATTTGTATATTCATGTTTTGGTTTAGGATCATCCATATCAATTTCGATCGAAAGATTAGTATTCAACATATGATTATCATTAGGTATATCACCAGTATTATTATCTTTTTCCCATTCTTCATTCAATTTGTTCAAAATATCCTCCTTGTTACTCCATTTTTCGCACATATCTCTATGTCTATTAAATCATGTATGGAACAAATCTATTTGGTTCATTACAGGATCACTATTTGTTCATTTAATGACACTGTTGTTTGATGTACGTTTTGGATGTTTTGTTCCAAATAATTCATTTTCTTTTCTTTTCAATACTTCATCATATATATCAATAGGTTTACCACCACTTAGTGAATCATTAATTAAATCTATACCGCTATAAGAATCATTTCTAGCATTCATTGGAATATCATTATTAGTATTAGTACTCATATTAATATTATAACTAATTTCTTCCCCAGTATATAAATCCCTATCATGAATAGATATAATAAAAGGTTTTTCTTTAGGATTATCAAAATATAAAGTATTAGGTTGTGTATTCATTGGAATATCTCCACTTCTATAATTATTATTTGGTTCTGTATTTGGTAAATATTCAGATATAAAATCATGTTTCAGTTCATTCCATTCATCATCAATAAATCTATTCGTACGTGGTGTATCACTACTCGGTATATCCCTTTTTGATGGTTCTAGTACTACTTCTATCAATGTTTTATATTTAGGACTACCTGGTACATATATATCATTAATATCAAATTCTTCATACTCACTTTCGGAAGAAGTTATATCAGTAGTATCAGACAGAAACATATATTTATCTTCATCTGCACTATCACCTTCCATATATATATATGTTTTTCCATTATATGAATCACTTCTATATGGTATGTACCTATTTTTGGATTTCAATGTAGGCATTCCATGATCTTCGTTCGGGATATTCAGTATACGCAACAAGTCCACAGACGATTTGGATTTTATCTATAATAAAAAAATAAATATATAGGTAAGTATTTATATGTGTATGTATTTAGGTAGGTATGTATGTATATGTATGTATATGTTGGAGTATGTATATGTATGTATGTATAGGTATCTATATATATGTATGTATGGGTATATATATGTATTTGTATGTATGTATATATAAATATATTTGTGCATATATATGCATGTAATTTTTTTATTTTTCAATATAAATACATATTTTAAATATTTATATAACATATACACATAACATACACGCATAAATACCACCAATATATATATATATATATATATTTTACCTTCATGAAAAGAACCGCTATCAAACCTAACGCCAATACAATACCAACATAGATAGTACTTTTCATTTTATCATTTTTAGGATCATAGTGTGCTACTGGGTGTGTTGTGTTTAAATATCCTGGATGTAAAAAACCCATATAGGGTGAAAAGAAATAGAGTTCTTTAGGAAGAACTCTTTGCGCTTCTTCTTTTTTATTTGGATGTACTACATGATTTTTTTGTGTTTCATCTTCAACTAAATATAAACCAGGATATAATTTTTTTAGTACTTCTTTCAATTCATTATTTTCATTATTTTTTCTTCCTGTACCTATTTCATTTATATCATTTAACTCCAAACCGCATTCAGAATATTTTGATTTTATATATGACTGAACATTTTCTTCAGATGGTTTATTGTCTATATTACCTGAAGATTGATCTTTTAATTGTTTATATTTTATATTTAGTTTTTCCATTGAATTTTTTATCAATATATTCAAGCTAATATATTTTCTAATACCATTCTGACATCCAGGTTGTCTTAATAATTGTGACGCATCAAAATTATCTTCGTTTGAACAACGATATTTTGTTTTTAATGAATCCCATACATGTTTCTTTTCCTTACATGCTTGCATTGCCCATTCAATTAACCATCTTAAGAATTGCTCAGTTCCATCTTCAGTAGGTACAGTACACCAAGTTTGTTCTACACTTCCATCTTTGTTTCCTTTTTGATATCCACATAACATAGCGTGCCATACATGAGTTCTATTATTTTCCCACCATGTTTTACGATCTTCGGTTGCTTCATTTGATGTTTCAAATATTTTTTTAATTTTTTCAGATAATGAAGTGTCCATCATATCAGTTCCTTTAATTATATCGGAATAATCTGCATAACTATATTTCATTGCCTCTAAGCACAACTTTTTTTCCGATTTATATTTTTGACCTAACAATTGTCCTTGACTGAAAGCAGAAGTAAGAAGATTTTTTTTTAAAATTTCTTTATCACCTTTTCTATAATTATATGCAGTGATAGGTCTTGTACATAAATGTCTTCTTCTTGGAGGAATCAATACACCTTTATTATCATCTGAACTATTAAGAACAAGGTATGCGTTCCAATTCTCAAGATTATTATCATAATCATTCTTCGAGCAGAAGGTAAAAGTTTGTAATTCCTTACATTCATCTTTGTTTTGATCGGTAGGACAATTATCCAATGGATTCTTAGAAGGTAATGTACAACTGCAAGCTTCTTTATAACTGTTTGGTGTTTCTTCGAAAGCATATGATCGTTTATTAAAAGAACCATCATTTTCATTAAATTTATAATTCAAACACTTACTTGTTTCATGAAGATATTCAGAAACGCTATCAACAGAACATTCACTTTTATATTTTTTCAACTTTTGTACAAAATTTTCAACATGATCATAAGTAGAGATTTTTGTATCTATTTGTTCATACAATTCTTTGTATTTCTTATATTGTATATCGAATAGAGTTTTCCATTTAAGA
>NW_017962502.1:0-578 GCF_001601855.1 Plasmodium reichenowi | reverse complement strand
TATACTGGGGAAGAAAACAATTATGATATTAATATGAGTACTAATACTAATAATGATATTCCAATTAGTAGTAAAAATGATGTATACAGTGGTACTGACCTAATTAATGATTCATTAAATAGTGGTAATCAACCTATTGATATATATGATGAAGTGCTAAAAAGAAAAGAAAATGAATTATTTGGAACAAATCATCCTAAAAATACATCAAACAATAGTGTAGCTAAATTAACAAATAGTGATCCTGTAATGAACCAATTATATTTGTTCAACAAATGGTTAGATAGACATAGAGATATGTGTGAGAAGTGGGAAAAAGATAATAAGGAAGAATTGTTAGATAAATTGAAAGAAGAATGGAATAAAGATAATGATGGGGGTGATATTTACACTAGTAATGGTAACAAAACATTGAATACAAATGTTTCGATCGAAATAGATATGGATAATCCTAAACCTATACATCAATTTAGTAATATGGATAGTAACGTCGACACACCTACTATGGATACTATGGAAGATGATATATATTATGATGTGAATGATGATGAAAACCCATCTGTGGATGATATATCTAT
>NW_017962501.1:0-1607 GCF_001601855.1 Plasmodium reichenowi | reverse complement strand
AAATATACATAAAAATTATTATTAACATTAACTTTTTGTTCCAAATATGTATAAAAATATAATAATAAAAAAAATTATAATAAATATATGGTACAAATAACATATAGAAATAACAACAAAAAAAAAAAAAAAAATACATATTATCAAAAATATATATATATATATAAATATATATATTATTTTAAAAAATAGAAAATAATAATATATCACATAAAAAAAAACAAAAATATATTTCCACAAAAATAAAAAAAAAAAACATCAAATAACCACATTAAATATTCCATACATCTGCTATAGGATATTTCTCTTTCACAATCTTATTATTTACATGTAGTTCAATTTGTACTTTACTAGGTAGATCCTTATTATTATGATCAACATATATGTTATCATCCACAGATGGTTTATCATCTTCATAAGTATCATAATAGTAGGGTTCATTATATTTTTCCAGATCATCCAAGATATTATCCATAATAGAAATATTAGGGTATGTATCCATATTTCTAAATTCATTTGTAGGTTTAGGATTATCCATATCTATTTGTATCGAAACATCAGTACTTAACATTTTGTTAATATTATTTTCACCATTATTTTTCTTATTATCTTTATTCCATTCTTCTTTCAATTTATCTAATATTTCCACTTTATTGTTTTTCCATATTTCGCACATATTTCTATGTCGATCTAACCATTTATGGAATAGTTCCAGTTGGTTTAGTAGGGGGTCGTCACTATTTGTATGTTTTGCAACATTATATATATTTGTACATTTTGTATGATGTTTTGTCCCGAATAATTCATTTTCTTTTCCTTTGAGCAACTCATTATAACTATCAACATGATGGTTGCCATTTAATGAATTATTGGTTATATCTATACCACTATATACATTATTTGAAACGTATGTTGGATCATCCTTAGTATTAGTTGAAAAAGTCTTATTTTTTTGACCATCCATATTAATATTATAATTAACCTCGTCACCATTATGTAAATCTCTATCATGAATAGATGTAATAAAAGACTTTTGTTCCATATTAACGTCTATAATATGATCTTCAGGTTGAATATCTTTATACATATTATCATCAATGGTATTTTTCATTAGGTAAATCCTTTTGTATGTTTTGTAAATATTGCTATATAAAATCTTGTTTTAGTTGATTCCATTCACCATCTGTAATTTTATTGGTGTGTGTGTCACCACTTGGTTTATTAAATGTATCCCTTTTTGTTGGTTCCAAAAGAACTTAAATTAAAGTTTTATATTTTGGTGATTTATATGGATATATATCATTTATATCCATTTGTTCATACTGGCTTTCTTAGGAAATTGTATCAGATGGAGATATATCTGCAATATATGTATAGTCATAAGATTGATCCCCCTCCACATAAATGTGTGTTTTTCCTTTATTTATTGTTGCTGTATCGAACCAACGTTTTGAACACGAACAGTACGGAATATATCAATTCGATGATTTGGTTTTCGGGATTTCATAATTTCCTTTAGATGTTTCGAATATATTCGGAACAAATTGCTGACAGTCTGGATTTTTTCTACATAAAAAAAAAAAAAAAAAAAAAAAATTATACGAAAT
>NW_017962500.1:0-2056 GCF_001601855.1 Plasmodium reichenowi | reverse complement strand
TATATATGTGGTTTTAATATACGTGGGTGGTTTGATAGTTTGGGACTATTTGGGGTATCAAGTGTTGCATAGAACATATATGTATTATGTACTCTATATGTATTCCCCATATATATATATATGTATAAGTATTATATATGTATTCTATATAATTTATGTTTATATTATTTTGATACATATGTTATTATATAGTTTATTATGTGTTTAAATATCATTATTAATATACATATAATTATATCCATATATTTATAAAATTATAATATATGATAACAGAATTTTTCATTAGTATAGATTAAATGAACCTTTTATTAATAACTTATATTTGAATATATATATTTATATTTTTAAACTTATAATGTATTTCTTTTATATTTTATTATATATATATATATATATATATATATATATATATATATATATATTAATATCATAAATAAGTAATACATAAAACACTAAATAGAAATAAATGCAAAAATAATTTTTATTAATATTATTATATTTTTTTTTCCCTGTTACTTATTTTATTATTTTTTTTTTTATTTTGATACCTTTTTGTTCTTTATCTTATTTCTACGTAATTTTATATTATATAATATATTATAGTATAAAAAAAAAACTGAAAAATAATATTTATAATATCGTAGTTTTAATATAATGGAATATTATGGAGAAATATATATCTATATATATATGTATATTATTTATGTAGAAATATGATAGATAATATAGAGAGAAACGGAAGAACACATTTGTCTCTTTTGTTATCTCTAATATATATATATATAATAAATTAAAATAAAGTGAACAAAATATACATATATTAAAGTTTATAATTAAATATATAAACACGTTGCATATTTTTATATGTTCGTATTTTCGTATTTTTTTTTTCTCATTTATAATTTTACAAAATAAATAAAACATAAAAAAAATAATATATATATATAATTAAATAGATAAATAAAGGAATACATAAAATGTAATATTTTTCATAAAATGTAATTTTTTTTTGTTTTTTTTAAATATTTAAATTTATTATAAATCTATTAAAATATATATTTTTTAAAAATATATAAAACTAATAATTATTATTATATACATATTAAATATAATTTTTTTTTAACATATACATATATATATATATATATATATATATAAATCCACAAAAGTATTATTATTCTTATTCTACCATATTACAATACTCCCATAACATACATAATAATTATATTTATATATATATACATCCAAATATCACAATACTACCATATGACAATACTCCCATAACATAACATAGCATACATATACCCACCAA
Source organism: Plasmodium reichenowi (assembly GCF_001601855.1). Lineage (NCBI taxonomy): Eukaryota > Apicomplexa > Aconoidasida > Haemosporida > Plasmodiidae > Plasmodium > Plasmodium reichenowi. The sequence goes on along the minus strand of NW_017962500.1, from coordinate 744 downwards.
ACACCAAACCACTTTACTCACCATGCAAAATCACGTATATATGTATACCACGATATAAACCACGTATGTATGTATGATATGACATAATGTAGTGGTGGAGTTAAAATGGTGAAGCCAAGTCGTCCTGGTGGCGTTATTGAGGATACAACTGCCAAACATATATTTGATAGGATAGGGAAGAAAGTGCACGGAAAAGCAGAAAGGGATGCAGAACAATATAGAAATCAATTGAAGGGAACTTTATCAGAAGCAACATATCCAAATGATAAATATCCTAATAGAACAACACCATCAAAAGCATGCGATCTTGATTATAATTTTCATACTAATGTTACTAGTAATGTAATTGATCCGTGCGACAAAAGATCAAGAGAACGGTTTTCGGATACAAAAGGATCAGAATGTACTAGAAGTAAAATAAAAGATAGTATAAACAATAATGAAGGAGGATGTGCTCCTTTCAGACGATTGCACGTATGCGACAAAAATCTCGAACAGATAAATCCTGATAAAGTAACAAAACATAATTTATTGGTAGATGTGTGCATGGCAGCAAAAGAGGAAGGGGCTTCAATAAGAGGCTATTATGCACAATATGATGCAAAATATCCTTCTTCTGGTTCTACAATATGTACTGCTTTGGCTCGAAGTTTTGCTGATATAGGAGACATAATACGAGGAAAAGATCTATATCGTGGTAATAATGGAAAAGATAAATAAGAAAAAAAATTAAAAGAATATTTC
>NW_017962499.1:0-2699 GCF_001601855.1 Plasmodium reichenowi | reverse complement strand
GTGTTAAAAAAAAAAAAAAGGGAATAAAATATACAAAATAAAATAATGTTAAAAAAAAAGAATAAAAAAATATAGGAAAAAAAAAGGGGAAGAAAAATGTTAGAGAAAAAAGAAGGGGAGAAAAAAATACTAAGAAAAAAAGGAAAAAAAAAAACTATAGGAAAAAAGAAAAGAAAAAAAATTAAAAAAATATAGGGAGAAAATAAGGTTAAAGAAAAAGTGGAGAAACAAATGTTCACAAAAAAAAAAAGAATGAAAACATTGAAAAATAAAATTGTTAGAGAAAATAAAATAAAAAAAATAAATAAATAAATAAATAAAAAACATTTTCTATAAAAAAAAATATATATTATACAATAAGAACTATATATAGAAATTTAAATAATAAAAAAAAAATTTAAAAAAAAACAAAATTACAAACATAACCATATACAAACCTAAATACATAAATATATATCCTACATACATACATTCCCCCATACACACCTACATATACACCCCTACACACCTACCTACACACCTACCTACACACCTACCTACACATACCCATACATCTCTACATATACATATATATGTTTATTTTTTTATTATAGAAAAAAACCAAATCATCTGTTGATATGTTGCGCGTTCTGCAAATACCCCAAAACGATTATGATATACCGACAAAACGTTCACCCAATAGGTACATACCATATAAAAGTGCTCAATATAGAGGCAAAACATACTTATATGTAGAAGGGGATAGTGGAACAGATAGTGGTTACACCGATCATTATAGTGATATTACTTCATCTTCCGAAAGTGAGTATGAAGAATTCGATATCAATGACATATATGTTCCTGATAGTCCTAAATATAAAACTTTGATAGAAGTGGTACTTGAACCATCAAAAAGAGATACACAAAGTGGTAACAACACACCAAATAGTGATAATACCATACCAAATAGTGGCAATACCATATCAACTAGTGATACACCAAATACAACTAGTGATATACCACCACCCATTACAGATGAAGAATGGAATGAACTCAAACATGATTTTATATCACAATATGTAGTACGTGAACCACTGGATGTATCAAATGATTATACAAGTGGAAATGTTCCTTTAAATACACAACCAAATATTTTAGGTGATAATGTGGATAATAATACCCATCTCACCCCGTCACGCGATACGTTGGACCAAAAACCTTTTATTATGTCCATACATGATAGAAATTTACTTAGCGGAGAAGAATACAATTATGATATGTTTAGAAATGGTAATAATGATTTATACAGTGGTATTGATACAATTAATGGTAATAATGATTTATATAGTGGTATTGATTCAACAAGTGACAACCATCATCCTTATAGTGGTATAGATTTAATTAATGATTCATTAAATAGTGGTAACAAACATATTGATATATATGATGAAATATTGAAACGAAAAGAAAATGAATTATTTGGGACAGAAAATACAAAACGTACGAGTACACATAATGTTGCCAAACTTACAAATAGTGACCCCATCCACAACCAATTAGATTTGTTCCATAAATGGTTAGATAGACATAGAGACATGAGCGAAAAGTGGGACAAAAACAAAGTGGAAATGTTAGATAAATTGAAGGAAAAATGGGAAAATGAGACACATAGTGGTAATAAAACTAGTGGAAATATCACACCAACTAGTAATATACCTAGTGATAACAACATTCATAGTGACGTACCATACGTGTTAAATACTGATGTTTCCATACATATACATATGGATGATCCTAAACCTACAAATGAATTCTCAAATATGGATACATACCCTAATAATTCTTCTATGGATAATATCTTGGATGATCTGAAAAAATATAATGAACCCTATTATGATGTGCAAGATGATATTTATTATGATGTAAATGATCATGACGCATCAACTGTGGATAGTAATAATATGGATGTACATAGTAATGTAAATATTGAAATGAGTGTAAAGAATACCCAAATGATGGAAGAAAAATATCCTATAGGAGATGTTTGGGATATATGAAATTGAGGGTGTTTGTTTGATGTATTTTTTTTTTTTTCTTTTTTTAAAAATATATAAATTATTTATGGTTTATATTCTATTTGTTATTTGTCGTATATATGTTATATATTTTTTTATTTGTGGATTTTTTTTATGTAATTTTTTTTTTTTTTTTTTTGTATTTGATTTTTAGTATTATAAATTATATTATATTTTATATATGTAAATATGTATATAACATGATTATATTGTGTTGTATTAGATTTTTTAATGTTGTGGTGTTATTATATACAATCTTATATATATGTACAGTGTTATGTATATTAATTATAATCACATTAGTAAATATTATTTAGATTAAACATATAAAATATTAAATATATATATATATATATATATATATATATATATATATATATATATATATATATATACAAATACATACATAAATACATACAAATACATTTATTTAAAAATATAAATATATATATATTTGTCGCTTATCTATAGAAAAATAAATATATATGTAGTACACGTTGTAGATAAATTAATAACAAATAAGAAAAAAATATATTATTATTATTTACTATTATTTTTTTTTTTTTGTTGTTGTTTTATGTTTTAATTTAGTTTCTCATGTTTTGTTTTTTCTTTATATAGAATTCTATTGAAAAAAAAAATAAT
>NW_017962498.1:0-300 GCF_001601855.1 Plasmodium reichenowi | reverse complement strand
TTTGATACGTGGTAATACCTCCAGGTAGGATATTTGTTCATCTGATTTGTTCGAAGGGGGGGTTAGTGTTTTTGGTTTTATATATATTTTTTGTACTAATGATATTATATGTTTCATCATTAATTTTATGAATATCATCATGACTTGATGACGGTACATCCAACAGATCTTTATTATGTTCCATAGTCCATTCTTTATTCAATTTATGTAATATATGCTCCTTGTTTTTCCACTTATCACACATATCTCTATGTCTATCTAACCATTTATGGAACAAATCTAATTGTTTCATTGTAGGAT
>NW_017962497.1:0-300 GCF_001601855.1 Plasmodium reichenowi | reverse complement strand
CCTCATTCTGTATGTAAAAAAAAAAATACATAATTATTAGAATAACATAAATATATAATAAAAGAATTATTACATTTACAATGTATATTAATTTATCGTTTTTGCTTTTTAGGAAAATTGTCAAAATAAACATTATAATGTAAGCCTCATACAAAACAACACAAAAAGAACAAAGATAAAATCAAGATTATTAGCACAAACCCAAAATCATAACCCACATTATCACAATGACCCAGAACTTAAGGAAATAATTGATAAATTGAATGACAAAGCAATAAAAAAATATCAACAAATTCATGA
>NW_017962496.1:0-851 GCF_001601855.1 Plasmodium reichenowi | reverse complement strand
AATATGTAGCTTCATGCGTAAGCATTTTAAATATAGAAATAGAGTATATGCAATTCTTAGGCACTTCTGCAAACTTAGCAATGACAGCAGCTTTAGTAGCATACACACCAAACGTTGTTAAGAGTGCACTACCAACTGAACAAGAACATATTCCACCTATGCATCTGTGTTTTAGATGTTTTAAATATTTATCTTTGCCTTTTGTTTTTTCTAGTTTCGCATTATTAATATCAGTACATTCACATGAAGGTGAATCATCTGAATCGTCATTATCATTTGGGTACCTACCTGATTTTAACATTATATTATTTTTGTCACCAAACGTTTCTTCATATGTTTCCAATAATTCTTTTTCTAGCGTTGACATATGTTTTGCATCATTACCACCTGTATATTTTTTTCCGTTTTTTTCTACTACTTCTTTCAATTGTTTATATGGATCGTGAGTTTGTTGGTATTTTTTTATTGCTTCCTCGTTCATTTTATCAATTATTTCTTTCAGTTCTGGATCATTATGATAATGTGGATTATGTTTTTGGGTTTGTCCTAAGAGTCTTGATTTTATACTTGTTCTTTTTACGTTGTTTTGTATGAGGCTTACATTATAATAGTTATTTACAAAATTTTCCTAAAAAAAAAAATTAAGAGGATTAATGAATATGTACTGAAAATGTAATAATTGTTTTATTATATATTTATGTTATTCTAATAGTTATGTATTTTTTTTTTTTTTTTTACATACATAATGTGATAACACTAATGTATTTATTAAAAAGGTAAACAATAATTTTTTAAGGTAATACATCTTCATTTTTAATTCAAAAAATAATATCTTATATTTCAAATTGTAT